>NC_073378.1:11459658-11681172 GCF_028641065.1 Leucoraja erinaceus
TGAGTGCTGTTCCTCCAATTTCCCGCTGTTGCTCGGGGGATAGTAGTCACAAGTTGCGTTACTAGTTTTTGACCATAGGCTGTAATAAGCATTTTCAGTATTCCGAAAAATGGAAGGAATCATGGGATTTGTGTCAAAGGTCATTCACCATAAAATTTTTGAAAAATGTGAATGAAGCGCTGGCTGAAGAGACTGTGTATAAATTCTTATTCATAATTTAAGTGTAAAAATATATTTAATCTGAGGAACAGGGTACCGTGTGGTCCCATTATAGGGAAATTTATGTATTCCAGACTAGAACACAACGATGATAGTTTTCCTCCTCCCTCCGCCGGCTGCAAGCCCAGCCCGGCCCGACGCCTCCAGCCACCGCTGGACAGGGACGGGGATGGATCAGCACCTGGGCCCGACCCTGACCACGGTTGAGCCCAATTTTGCTCACTCACCAAAGCATAAAGCAATACAATTGACAAAAATAATCTTAGCTTTTAACAAAGGAACAATAAATAACAACAAATTAATAGTTTGAAAGCAGTATTTTTTACTTAGAATAATGAAAAGCTGGAAAAAAAACAGAAGAAATGAAGGTCTCTTTGTACACAACTCCAGTGCTTTCCAGCAATGTTTATGCACAGTGACCTTTGACCTGGGTATGTGCAGTCGGAATCCCGAACTCACTTTTTCAAGATCTCTTCCAGAAAATAATCATGATCCTTCACTCAGCTTCAGTCCTTCCTGTTGCTTTATTTTTTAAATAAGTATGCAGTATAAATAAATGCATGGACATTTCTCCTTTTATCTAAACTTTAACACAAATGCAGAGTGATGCGTTCTGAAATGCAGGTCAATTAAACTATTTATCTACAAAGAACCAAGTTAAAAACATGATTACATTCCGATCCCTTCATCTATTTTGCCAGGCTTAACCCTGGCACATTGTATCACATGACATGAACATCCCTTCACTAACATTAATCAGGCCTCTAGCGAGCATAGTATATTATCAGAGCACAAGCAACTTTGATATTGTTTCAAAGATTATATTAGGTATCTGTCCTGCCCACTCCCCTGAGATCAGTCTGAAGAAGGGTCTCGACATGAAACGTCACACATTCCTCCTCTCCAGAGATGTTGCCTGTCCCACTGAGTTACTCTAGCATTTTGTGTCCACCTTTGATTTAAACTAGCATCTGCAGTTCTTTCATACTCAACTATAAGGAGGTCAGTTGCCCATCATGGATATCCGTGATTCTTGGGTATAATTGATTAATGTTGGCAATGGTCTTTAAACAAGATAAATTGCTTCTAGTTGTGTTTTCATTAGGTATTAATTGGAGTAATTTAACTGTATCTCCAGATTTGCTTGATAATGAAAGCACAATTATCATTATTTTTAAGGGAAGTGCTTTCCTTGATGGATAGTCACAGTTGTGGAATTGATTAAGAGCCCATGAAAACTACACCTTATCCCAACGAGCCTTGTGGGATACATGTTATCATTGACCACAGCTGTTATGAATCTACTATGATGAGCCCAGGATGGGATTAAAAAAAAAAAAAATCAGTCAACTATTTCCACAGTTAAGTTCATTAAACATAACATCAATGATAGCTTCCAATTAATAATGGGTGTTCCAGGCACAATCTTAGAAGTTCTCCTCCTCTCTCAGACAAGAGTTCAGCAACATCCTCTCTCGCTGCCCCGCTGCCCCCCCTCCCTCCCCCGCTGCCCCCCTTCCTCCCCGCTGCCTCCCCCCCCCCCCACCACCTCCCTGCTGCCCCCGCTGCCTCCTCCCAATCCCCCCTCTGTGATTCCTCCTGCTATCTCTATTCCCTTTGTCCTGTTTTTCACACCCTTACACTTCCTTATCCATCTCTCCCTTGACATCAGTCTGAAGAAGGGTCTTGACCTGAAACGTCACCCATTCCTTCTCTCAGGAGATGCTGCCTGGCCCACTGAGTTACTCCAACGTTTTGTGTCTATCTTTGGTTTAAACCAGCATCTGCAGATCCTTCCTACCACAACTCTTGGTACTTGATGGAGATGTTGCTGTTAGGTATGTAATGCCTTTTGTTAGGCTTGATCCTTTTTTTAAATTTTATGTGAGGCTTGTTTTTGGTATGGATGTATACAGAGGTGGATGGAGCATAGGGCTATGATACTACAGAATGATACCACAGAATGAATTGTGTATTCTAGCATTGATGATAGGAGATAAGGATTAGTTCCAGTGTATAGCGAGGAGTTGGGGGAGTCCAGAACCAGGGGCCACAGTTTAAGAATAAGGAGTAAGCCATTTGGAACGGAGACAAGGAAACACTTTTTCTCTGGATGTTTTTCAAGAGAGAGCTAGATAGAGCTTTTAAAAATAGCGGAGACAGGGGATGTGGGGAGAAGGCAGGAACGGGGTACTGATTGTGGATGATCAGCCATGATCACATTGAATGGCGGTGCTGGCACGAAGGGCCAAATGGCCTACTCCTGCACCTATTGTCTAATGTCCATTGAACTGCAAATAGTGGTTTAAACCAAAGATAGATACAAAAAGCTGGAGTAACTCAGCAGGTCAGACAGCATCTTTGGAGAGAAAAGGAATGTGACATTTTGGGTTGAGTGGCTTCTCCAGTCTCCAGAAATGCTGTCTGACCTGCTGAGTTACTCCAGTCTTGTGTCTATTTTGGGATTACTTCCAGACCAGTTTGGCGCTGAAATGGCTAATGAGGCCAATGGGGGAAGCCACAGACTCTTCCGCAGTTGGGGCCAAGATGGAGTGAGTGGGTAGGTAATTTATGATATAGTCTGTCCTTTTTATCACTATCAAAGACCGTTTACCTGTTTTGAATGAATGATTCGCAATACCATCTTGAATCTTTGAAAGTAGACACAAAATGCTGGAGTAACTCAGCGGGAAAGGCAGCACTTCTGGAGAGAACGAATGGGTGATGTTCGGGTCGAGACCCTTCTTCAGACTGAGTACTTTGTCTTGGCCTGGAATTCTTAAAGGATGGTTGGAATGTAACACTTCAAGGAGGCTTTGTGCACATCCTTAAATCTTTTCCTCTGTCCACCTTACAATCCTTTCCCATGACAGAGGTTGGCATTGACTGCACTTCGCCCCGATCAGGGGGGGACATTGATGAAGTGTCTTTTTCCCCATGGCAGAGGATTCTGCAACTAAAGGGCATAGACTTAAAGGGAAGAGATTGAAGATGGACCTTAGTGGTAACTGAAAGATAATAGAATCTGGAATGAGTTGCTAGAAAACACCGCTGAAAATACCGTCTGAAGAAGGGTTTCGGCCCGAAACGTTGCCTATTTCCTTCGCTCCATAGATGCTGCTGCACCCGCTGAGTTTCTCCAGCATTTTTGTCTACCACCGTAGAAGCAAACACAGTTAAAGCTTGTAAAAGACATTTAGACAGGTATATAGATAGGGTGGTAAAGAAAGCTTTTGGTATGCTAGCCTTTATAAATCAGAGCATTGAGTGCAGAAGCTGGGATGTAATGTTAAAATTGTACAAGGCATTGGTGAGACCAAATCTGGAGTATGGCCCAATTATAGGAAGGATGTCAACAAAATAGAGAGAGTACAGAGGAGATTTACTAGAATGTTGCCTGGGTTTCAACAACTATGTTACAGAGAAAGGTTGAATAAGTTAGGTCTTTATTCTCTGGAGCACAGAAGGTTAAGGGGGGACTTGATAGAGGTCTTTAAAATGATGAGAAGGATAGACAGAGTTGATGTGGATCAGCTTTTCCCTTTGAGAATAGGGAAGATTCAAACAAGGGGACATGACTTCAGAATTAAGGGACAGAAGTTTAGGGGTAACATGAGGGGGAACTTCTTTACTCGGAGAGTGGTAGCGGTGTGGAATGAGCTTCCAGTGGAAGTGGTGGAGGCAGGTTCGTTGGTATCATTTAAAAAATAAATTGAATAGGCATATGGATGAGAAGGGAATGGAGGGTTATGGTATGAGTGCAGGCAGGTGGGACTAAGGGAAAAAAGGTGTTCGGCACGGACTTGTAGGGCCGAGATGGCCTGTTTCTGTGCTGTAATTGTTATATGGTTATATAGGAAGGAAGAGTTTGGAGGGCTATGGGTCAAATGAAAGTAAAAGGGACCCAGCCCAAGTATTTAAACAGTCAGCATGGACCATACATATGAGCTGAGAGGGCTGTTTCTGTGCTTCATGACCCTCTGCCTCTGGAGATGGGTGCTAGCGTGTTTTGGGGTGTGATTGAAGCTGGGGAACAGATGTGATAAAGTATTTCTTGATGGTCAACAATGACTTGCACATTGAGGGATGGGAACTTAGAGTTTCAAAAGGGAAACCTATTCACTATGTTTGTCAAGAAATGACCTTTGGGGAAGTTGGCAATGTTGGCAAATCCAAGTGATCATGAAACCACATCTTCCGCGCTGAAGAAAATACAGAGGAAGTTGCTTCTCTTGGACTTTAGAGCATTGGTGACCTCCCTAATGCCATAGTGAAAACCAACCATTAATACGTGCAAAGATCATCCACAGTTGCTGAGACTACAAATTTGAGGTGACTAATTTTGACGTACATGGGCAGAGCAGTCTGGGCACATGGGTGTGGTTGCAGGCTTGATTACTAAATGCCACATTTGTTTTCCACAATTGTCATGATAAATCTGAGTTTAGAAAGACATAGTCAGCGTTATGCAGCACGGAAACAGTCCCTTTGGCCCAACTCAATCATGCTATATTTAAGAGGGAGTTAGATGTGGCCCTTGTGGCTAAAGGGATCAGGGGGTATGGAGAGAAAGCAGGTACAGGATACTGAGTTGGATGATCAGCCATGATCATATTGAATGGTGGTGCAGGCTCGAAGGGCTGAATGGCCTACTCCTGCACCTATTTTCTATATTTCTATTCCAGTCAAGATGTTTACCTGTGCTGGTCCCACATTCCTGCATTTGGCTCAATCCCTCAAAACCATTACTATTTTGAAACATTGTAGTTCTACCCATCTCTACAGCTTTCTCTGGCAGCGCGTTCCATATACCCACCACCTTCTGTGTGGAAAAGGTTGGCCTTTAGGTCCCGTTTACATCTTGTGGATTGGCTATTTCGTACTAGCCAATTATAGTGCTTGTTAGTAGTGACTCCGCCTATTATGCGCCTTATATTATCAAGAGCTTGCCTACGCTAGTTGGTACGAGTAGCTGCTAGGAGTTGTAATGTCCTGCAGATCTATGCTGCAAGTTGATTTAATAAACATGTGTTGTACCTTGATATGTGGGAGGGATGGGGGAAATTGACCACTCACCTTATCAATGCTATTGTTCTTCAGAGAGTTTGAGACGAAAGAATAGTGGCAATAGGATTCTTAATAGATTCCGATGGAGCCCTATAATCCGTCCATCTTAAAGCTTCCATTCAAATCCCATTGCCCATAAAGGCATCAAAGAAGTATCCATTTTAAGTAATTTTCATACGTCAATGCAACAGCTGAAAACTATAGGTCTTCGGTGAGTAGGAATCATTTCAGCCGATGTAAACAAAGATGCCAATGTACAAAGAGCTATACAGGGTCTAGTAGAAGTTTGAAATCTTACTATGAATAGCTTCTTAAATGCCAATGAAATAAGTAGTCTGGAATTCTCTACCACAGAAGGTAGTTGAGGCCAGTTCATTGGCTATATTTAAGAGGGAGTTAGATGTGGCCCTTGTGGCTAAAGGGATCAGCGGGTATGGAGAGAAGGCAGGTACAGGATACTGAGTTGGATGATCAGCCATGATCATATTGAATGGCGGTGCAGGCTCGAGGGGCCGAACGGCCTACTCCTGCACCTATTTTCTATGTTTCTATTGTGCCTTGGTAATTTGCTTGGCTCATGGTTGCCACATGACACTTTACTGGGAGCAGCAATACTAATTTTATACTGTACGGGTGAAGTGCTGCCATACAAGATTGGCATCATCAAGTGTGTGCCTCGCACTGACAACACATTCACCGTGCAAGTGCTCGTCCCAATTGGAAGTCCCTAGTCAAAAATTGTCAGGGTATAACCTGGAATTGTTTGCGATCCTGTTAGACTGAAGTTTAGTTCATTATTGCCATGCATACCACAAAGCTTTTTGTTGTGTGCTATCCAGTCAGTGAACTATATATAAATACATGATTACAACTATATATACATGCTTACAATCAAGACAATATAAAGTCCATTTAAAGGTAATTTGCAGGTCTCCCATGAGGTAGATGGGAGGTCAGGACCACTCTCTAGCTGGTGAGAGGATGGGTCTGCTGCCTGACAACAGTTGGGAAGAAACTGTCCCTGAATCTGGAAGCCATGTATTTTCAGACTTTTGTACCTCCTGCCTGATGGGAGAAGAGGGAGTGAATGGGGGTAAGAATGGTCCTTGATTATGTTGATGGCATTAATTCCACTTGCAATAGTTTCCAGATAATAGGAAGATCCGGTTGTGGCGGCTAAGGGTCCTGCCATTACACTGCCGAACCCCTCGGCACAGGAGTGGTGCAGTCCGGAGGCGGCCCTCAGCCGGAGGGTTTAAAAAGGCAGGGGTTTGTGTGCCATCTTCCTCTGGTTTCGTCTTCCCTTCAAACGGGAGGAATAAAATAAAGGTGCTTCTCAAAAGACTGGACTTCGTGCCTCCTTTCGAGACCCACGCACCACACAGTGATCATTATTGCTCACACGAATAGTTCCCAACAGTTTCACATCATTCTGTTTTGTCCTGTCCCAAATGAGGAAGCACCAATGTTGATGTACTGGACATGTTCTGATCTATTCGACCTTAAGCCTTTGCCTCTCATTATAGGGTATATTTTTTATTGTCAATTTTAATTTAAAAGCAGGGCATTAATAGGTGTGAAGGCGTGGGGTGATGGTGGAAAATTAAGGTAAAAACCAGTGGATGGATCTGTGATATGGTGAAATATTCATGAGATTAAGTGACTAAATGAATAATAATGCACTGCAAAGAGAGTTACATAGCAAATAGGTGCAGGAGTAGGCCATTCGGCCCTTCGAGCCTGCACCGCCAATTCAATATGATCATGGCTGATCATCCAACTCTGTATCCTGTACTTGCCTTCTCTCCATACCACCTAATCTCTTTAGCCACAAGGGCCACATGTATCCCCCTCTTAAATATAGCCAATTAACTGCCTCAACTACCTTCTGTCGCAGAGAATTCCACAGATTCACCACTCTCTGTGTGAAAAATGTTCTTCTCATCTCGGTCCTAAAGGATTTCCCCCTTATCCTTAAACTGTGACCCATTGTCCTGGACTTCCCCAACATCGGGAACAATCTTCCTGCATCTAGCCTGTCCAACCCCTTAAGAATTTTGTAAGTTTCTATAAAATCCCCCCTCAATCTTCTAAATTCTAGCGAGTACAAACCGAGTCTATCCAGTCTTTCTTCATATGAAAGCCCTGACATCCCAGGAATCAGTCTGGTGAACCTTCTCTGTACTCCCTCTATGGCAAGAATGTCTTTCCTCAGATTTGGAGACCAAAACTGTACGCAATACTCCAGGTGTGGTCTCACCAAGACCCTGCACAACTGCAGTAGAACATCCCTGCTCCTATACTCAAATCCTTTTGCTATGAATGCTAACATACCATTCGCTTTAGTTATAGGATAATTGGAGAAACTAAGGATGTATTAAAAAAAAAAACTGAAAATAACAAAAGAATAATCATTTTCAGATTAATTAATCCGTCAGATTAATGAATTATGTCAGGCAGGTGCTTCAAATATAAGCCTGTGTGCAAAAGAGTAGCTGATACTACGTCTCCACTTCCATCCACCTTGATGCCTCATAAGTACGTTTGTTCAATTGACCATATCCGTGCTGCATCTAAATTGATCATCAGTCCTTACATAGAAACATAGAAAATAGTTGCAGGAGGAGGCCATTTGGACCTTCAATTCATTGTGATCATGGCTGATCGGCCGCAATCAATAACCGGTGCCTGCCTTCTCCACATATCCCTTGATTCCACCAGCCCCCTGAGCTTTATCTAACTCTCTCTTAAATCCATCCAGTGATTTGGCTTCCACTGCCCTCTGTGGCAGGGAATTCCATAAATTTGCAACTCTCTGGGTGGAAACGTTTTTTTTTTTTCTCACCTCAGTCTTAAATGACCTCCCCTTTATTCTAAGACTGTGGCCCCTGGTTTTGGACTCGCCCAACATTGGGAACATTTTTCATGCATCTAGCTTGTCCAGTCCTTTTATAATTTTAAATGTTTATATAAGAACCCCCTCATCCTTCTAAACTCCAGAGAATACAAGCCTAGTCTTTTCAATCTTTCCTCACATGACAGTCCCGCCATCCGTGGGATCAATCTCGTGAGCCTACGTTGTACTGCCTCAATCACAAGGATGTCCTTCCTCAAATTAGGAGACCAAAACTGTACGCAATACTCCAGATGTGGTCTTACCAGAGCCCTATACAACTGCAGAAGAACCTCTCTACTACTATACTGAAATCCTCTTGTAATGAAGGCCAACATTCCATTAGCTTTCTTCACTGCCTGCTGTATCTGCACGCCAACTTTCAGTGACCGGTGTACAAGGACACCCAGGTCTCACTGTACCTCCCCCTTGCCTAACCTAACCCCATTGAGATAATAACCTGCCCCCTTGTTTTGTAGTTTAAGGCATATGAGCAGAATTAGGACATCTGGCCTATCAAGTCTGCTCCACCATTCGATCATGGATGATCTATTTTCTCCTTTCAACCCTATTTTGTCGACTGGAAATAAAGAACTGCAGATGTTGGTTGATTCACAAAAGGACATCATGTGCTGGAGTAACTCAACAGGACAGACAGCATCTCTAGAGAACATGGATAGATGGCATTTCTGGTCGAGACCCTTCATCAGACTGAATCAGTCTGATGGAGGGTCTCCACCTGAAACATTACGTTTATTCATCTGAAACATCATCAATTATGTTATCACAATGGACTTCAATGGAGGTTTGAAGAACAGCACCTCATCTTTCGAAGTCACATGAGGTGGAGTCCTGGTATAGAGTATAACATTCCGCACAGTAAACATATCATTAAGAAATACCTATGCAATCGAATCCTACCCAAGTTCCACACATGCATTTCCAACTTGTTCACTGTCCATCAAAGACTACTAGATTAAGCAACAACTGCAATATAAAATGCCTCAACTTTGTTTTCACACAACCTTCCTGTAAATTACTCGTATCTAAGCTTCCCCTAGTTTGTGAGGTGGTGAGCTCCTCCCACCACTTATGCAAATCTTTTTTGTGCCCCCAATGAATGGAATTAAGGCTCTCAACTCCATCCCGAATGTTTCTTCTTTACTCTCAGTGATAATGTCCTAGAGATTGTCAGGAATCAGTGAGGATGTTGTATTTCTTCAAGGAAGCCTTAGGCACACACTTGAATATTTTGTTCCCCCCACATAGTTGATCTCTTTCCAGTTCAAAATAGGATATCTGCCTTGGTTATTGTGGGTACACAAAAATGCTGGAGAAACTCAGCGGGTGCAGCAGCATCTATGGAGCGAAGGAGATAGGCAACGTTTCGGGCCGAAACCCTTCTTCAGAGGTTCTGGGCATGCACAATGTAGTCAACAAGAACCTCAGGGATAGGAATGTTGGCCTGAGAGAGGATGTAATGGCAATTTAAATCCTTTCCATTGTCATTACTACATAGGCAGGGAGAAGTGACCGAATTTACGCAGTTGATAGCAAAAACTAATCTTCCAGTTTCTTTAATGAATGATTCTTTAATGAAGTTGTAAAAACAAAAAAAGGGAAGATACCAGATCCTCTTCATCCATATACAAATTGTAGCTTTCCATTCTTACTATCTGAACTGGTAAAAAAAAACTGTCTTCTTCTCTCTCATGCCAGCTCCAATCTAATCTGGCCACTCCCTGTGACTACGCTATATGTAACGTTCATCTACATCTCAAAAGCCCACCCCCAAGTGTTCAAAATAATTCTGCAAGAAATATCGAGACAAAATAATAAAATATGCTAACAGTAACTAGCCTAAGCAAGAATGGCTCCTACAGAGGGCACTGACAAGTGTGCACTACGTTTCAAAGACATTCATTCGTCTCAGCTGTAGAATTTCCCCAAAGTTGTAATTATTCAATGATTAATGAAGCCACACGATAGGAAATACATGGTTAAGCTAGAGAGGGTGTAGGAAATATGCACAAGAATGTTGCCGGGACTGAAGGGCTTGAGACATTGGGTAAGTTTGCACTGTTTTCCCTGGAACAAAAGAGGCGGAGGGGTGACCTCGTAGAGGTTTATAAAGTTCAAGTTCAAATGTATTTGTCACAAACACCTTATGATGCAGTGAAATGTAATTTACCATGCAGCATTACGATTAAAAAAGGACACAATGCACAACATGATTCAACACAGACATCCACCACAGCATTCTTCACAGTGGCGGAAGGTAATACAGTTCAGACCGACCTCCTCCTCCTGCCTTGTTCAGCCATGGTTGGGGCCCTGACCCACTGTCGGACAGCCCGATGATCAAGCTCTCTGGTCAGGATGGTCGGAAAGGCGACGTCGGGACAGGTCGAGCGCACCACGCGGCCCATATCCGCCACCTCATTACCGGAGACCGTGGCTAAAAGATGTTGTAGGCCGCAGGCCGGCTGTCGAGGCACAGATAAATTAGATGGTGCCGGCCTTTTCCCCAAGATCGATGAGTCTAAACCTAGAGGTTTAATGTGAAAGGAGAAAGATTTAAAGAGGGGTATCTTTTTCACACGGAGGGTGGTGAGTATTAGAAATGAGTTGCAAGAGGAAGTGGTAAAGTTGAGTACAATTACGACATTTTTAAAAGACATTTACGCGTTCATAGATGGTAAAACATCTAAGCAATGTGGGCCAAATGCAGACAAATGGGACTTGCTCTTGAAGGCAGCTTAGTTGCTATCGACATGTTGGGCTAAATGGCCTAATCCTATGCAGTATATATCTCAGCCTCTATGATTTTATAGCCCTGAAGATCTGTCAAGTTAGTCAACAGTTTTGTTAGAAGGGAGATTCTCTTCCTCTTTACTAGCCATCACTCTGTATCTTATTTATGAAATACACTTTGAGCAATCATAGTTTTGGTAACTGCTTTGTACAGAGAACATCACTTCTGTGGCTGTTGCATTTCTCCAGCCTCTATGGTCGATAGCCCTTGCAGTGTATATTGCCCATAGGAGAGCACGTCATAGTCGTAGAGAAGTAAAAAGCATTATCTCATAGCTGGTGCCTTTAAGGACACCCCGATAAGCTCTAGTGCTTGCAGCGGTAAGAAATTTGATTAGAGCTTTTCAGTAATAACCAGTTTTCCTAAAAATAATGTGCTTTCCGCAAAATGGAACATAACAATGGTGTTTTTTAGCTGGCCGTATTAAATATAATAAGCTTAATGCATTTCGTTGTCTTGTACTGTACACTGACAATGACAATTAAAATTGAATCTGAATCTTCTCAGATCCTTTTAAGAGGCGTTTGAGAAACCGTTAAAAAGATCTACCATACAATACTCGACATAATCAAACTTCTAACCTTGAGTCTTTTCACATTTTACAGCAATGGACTATAACCCCAAAATATCAGCACGCAATATTCATAATTGATGTTCGAAAACTGAAGATATAAATATCCTATATTAATTTAAATGAATTATCATGTAATGTTGATATATGTTAACGTATACGTAGTCATTAAAGATGCTAAATACTCAAATATTAATTGTTAGGTGGTTCAGTGATCTGAAAGTAAATATGCTGTTGCATGACTCAATGCGAGAAAAGTTTAATTTTAAGTTACTCAGAATTGTTTTTAAAACGATCCCTGCAGAATTATAATACATATAACAGAAAAATGTTTATTTCCTGTTTACAGCGAATGAAAATAAAAAAAACTAAATGCTAAATGTTTTCAGCATGTTCTGATTTTGTTTCCTATTTACGGGACAAACTGGCAAGTGTTACCCTGCTTACAAAAGCACAGTTTGTACATCAAGCTAAATAATACACCCCAAGGGAGAATAGTAGATAAAAATATGAAACGGCCCTGGATATTTGTAAATGAGTTGTCTGTGAACTTCGTTGGCAATGTGATAAAGAGTTGTGATAGCTTCCCACGTACTACCAATAGTGTGTGTAAAAGAATAGGGTATAAAACAGAACATTTCATTGACTAGATCCATGCCAGTGTTTATGCTTGACACCTACATTCTCCAAATAATCATCATCTAATGTTTTTTCTTTTGCTCTTTATTTCTCCTGTACAGAACTTTAGCTTTAACACATTGCTGTTTTACCCTTAGTCACATCAAATGATGGTGAGTTCCATTTTATTTGGATGAAATGTTTTTTCCTGCAGTCGCTATTGGATTTGTTGGTTATGATTTAGTATTAATGGGACTTACTGCTAGTCTTCACAGCCAACCATACACAAGCCCCATCTTCCCTCTGCCTGCTGAACCTGATAAAACATCTTACTATCCAACATCTACTATCTAAATGGCATCAAGTTGGGAAAAGGAGAAGTACAACGGGATCTGGGGATCCTTGTACATCAGTCTATGAAAGTAAGCATGCAGGTACAGCAGGCAGTGAAGAAAGCGAATGGCATGTTGGCCTTTATCACAAGAGGAATCAAATATAGGAGCAAAGAGGTCCTTCTGCAGTTGTACAGAGCCCTAGTGAGACGGCACATGGAATATTGTGTGCAGTTTTGGTGCCCTAATTTGAGGAAGGACATCCTTGTGATTGAGGCAGTGCAACGTAGGTTCATGAGATTGATCCCTGGGATGGCGGGACTGACATTTGAGGAAAGATTGAAAAGACTAGGCTTGTATTCACTGGAGTTTAGAAGGATGAATTTGACTCTATTATTTTCAATAATTAATTATTTGTTTCATCGATGATACCATTAACATTCAATTTATAAAATGATCACCTACGACTCAAAAGATAATGAATTTGTGATTGAGTACAAGATAAAAGTATCCTGATTGTATTCAAGGATGAGTAGTTGCCCCGGACTGCATTTCTCAATTCATGTTGCTTAAAACATTGAACAGATTGTTCTCTAGATGAAAAATAGATACGATTGATCCACAATGAAAGCCACATTAGCTAACATTGGAGAGCTCCCTCCTCATGTTTGAGTATTACCAAGAAATGTATTTCTTCCATTCAAATGGTTCAATAAGCAGCACCTCTGAAACAAACTTGGTAATGGTTTCTGTACATACATTACACAATGCATCACTTTTATTGAGGTGTTCTGATCCAATACGCTGCTTTTAAATATGTATATTTATGTCCTCTTTCATAAGGGAAAGTATTTGTCACTGTTTGGTCAGTGCAATAATGTTTTTGGGATTCAAAGTTATTTCGCAAACTGGTATCGAAACTGCGACTTTGATTTGCTGGTGAAAGGTGTTGGTTTGGTCCCGGAGAGCAGCAGATTGCCAGCCACTTGAATTGATGGAAGATTAAAACTCATCTACTTATTCATTTTATGTGTTGCCATGGAAAATAATGTCACTAAATTTGGACATTAGAAAAATAATCACCACAGGCCAACCATCCTCAATTTATTATTAAACAAGGAAAACAACAGTTGCAGAGAGAAATGTTAATGCCCTCTTTGGGTCTTGGGAGTGGTCGCAATTGTTGCAGCCACTCCTGTGACCAATATTAAATCTTAAACACAGTCTTGCAAACTGTGAGTATTTGCTTATAGAATGATCAACAGCTGTGTTGCTTTGTGGATGAAGGGAGGGGGGGGGGGGCAAGGAGAGCTAACATTAAAAATATATTTATTGGAACCATTACTGTGGTCACAGGCCCACTGAAACTTACCTAATATGGATTATCATACTGTTGGCCATCTTGCACTCCCCACAATGTGCCCCCTCCACATTGGACTAATAATAAGTCTTAGTTTGTTCAAATTGTGTTGCCTTTTTTAGGATGGTAAGAACATTTGGGGTTTCAATGGTATTATTCTTTGAATATGTTTATCTATTTAGTTTTTTGGAGTAAAGTCCATCCGGTTGTTTTTTCCGGTGAAGTTTTCAGTACAGGTTTCAGGTTATTTGTGCAGGTGCCTGAGCAAAAAACTTTGAGGCAGCCAAACATTTTTTAATACTGATTGTGCCCTTCATAAAAAGTGTGGATTTCACCATTTCTCATTACTTGTTCCATAGAAATAATTACTTATTATTATTTATTCAAATCGTTTGCTATGTCGCTCTTCAAGGGAGATGCTAAATGCATTTCGTTGTCTCTGTACTGTACACTGAAAATGACAATTAAAATTGAATCTGAATCTGAATCTGAGAAAAACATTGACTTTGCCAATATAACAATGTCCTATGGTCTACTGGCAATGTCAAGCCTTTTTTTTAAAGCAATTAAAGGTAAATCTGACAGGATAATTTTAATATTAGCATTTATACCTGCAAGAAAGTAATTTGTCAAAATTCTTACTCATGACAATCCAGTTATTTAATGGCTTACAATGAGAAACCTTACCAAAGATTTTGGAATGTCCAGTTAATTTCATAAAGGATATTATTCCTCATCAGATGTATGGTCTCAATAATGAGAGCTAAAAATAATAATAGTATAACAATAAAAACACAATATATATTTCTGGTTATATAAGTATCTTCTACAATTTAACAGAGACTTTCTCGAAACTTTTAATTTTTTCTTATACTGTATCATACAGTAAAATAACCTGCATAAAGTATGGTCTATTCTGGTGCAATTATTGCTGCTGAGTTGGACTTTTGTAACTGGCTATAAACTGCATCTAAAACAACTGCTATTTGCTAAGACTGGCTTATGTTTGTGTTAACGTGACTATTTACATTGTAAAAGCCACTTGTGTATCTTTCCTATTGTGTGTACAAGTATATATGTGTGCACCTGTGAGTATATTGTCACGTTCCTTAAACTTCTGTATTTTTTATGCTCAGTTTTAATGACAATCTGCATGAGTCTATTTACCTCAATTTTTGAACAATGTGCATTTTTCTTTCTATTCACTCAAGTTTTGAATACTTTTAGTTCATATTAACGGATACTCTTTTATATCTGTATTTCACTGGTTCTTTTAGAAATTTGATAGCCAAGTAAATTGCACTAAAATCATTTCAAACAAAATACTAAAGAGAAAACTGTTGATCAGATAGAAATCTGGGGGAAATATTATTTAACAATAGTGGAAAGTAATTGATGAAATCACTTTGACAAATCACATCTTATCTGCATTAACATCATTGTCATAAGTAAGCAAATGTTCAACGACTGTACCTTAGTAACATAAGTTAAATTAAGTTGTTTACTTATAGAAACATAGAAACATAGAAATTAGGTGCAGGAGTAGGCCATTCGGCCCTTCGAGCCTGCACCGCCATTCAATATGATCATGGCTGATCATCCAACTCAGTATCCCGTACCTGCCTTCTCTCCATACCCCCTGATCCCCTTAGCCACAAGGGCCACATCTAACTCCCTCTTAAATATAGCCAATAAACTGGCCTCAACTACCCTCTGTGGCAGAGAGTTCCAGAGATTCACCACTCTCTGTGTGAAAAAAGTTCTTGACTGTAACTGAGAGAGAGTCCATTTAGACAAATAAGTCTGTATCGTCTCCCTTTCAAATCAGGATCCCTGCATCTATGAGGCAGTGCAGAGCCATTAGCTCATCGAGTACTCTGACTACATATAATCAAACAATTTGCATGTTATCTTCCCAAGGAATGTTTTCTTTTTTTTCTTAAATTGTAAAGCTACTAGTTCAACATTTAGTACTAGAGGAGTAGAATAACCCTCAAACCACATTTGTAAAAATGAAGGCTGCTATTCTCCATGCCTGCCACTAATTACGATCCATTACAACCAAAAGCACTACACTCCTGCTATCAACAATTTCATACTTACCTAACATTTGAGAATAACTGAAACATTTTACAAAGCACAGGTTTGATGTTTACTTTGTCAGAAATGTTATGAAAACTTTGAAAAGGTGACATTGAAACCTTATGACTGTTTTTGTATGTTAAATGCTCAGGCTTCTACTGGTACGCCATTTGAAAATACAAGATCCTTGCATTGTTTTAATTGCTGAACATTGTGATTCAGTTTTTAAAAAATTAATATGATTTTTTTCAGAATTGTCATAATAAATCTGAATTGAAAATTTTCAATCAGTATACTACATTAAGTGCAGAATTTTTCCAAAACAGATTGATTTATGTTATTCAAAATATCCAGATTTATAGTTATAATATAGGATTAAATAGTAAAAAGTAATAATGTTGATATTTGATTGCACATTTCACGTCAGCCAATATTTTAAAATACATAGAGTTGGAGACTTTAATTTTGGAAATTACCATAAAGACATCTCCAAAGTCAGTGAATAAGGTCATAAGGAATAGAAATAGGCCATTCGGCCCATCAAGTCTACTCTGCCATTCAAACTTGGCTGATCTATCTCTCCCTCCTAATCCCGTTCTCCTGCATTCTCCCCATAACATCTGACACCTGTACTAATCAAGAATCTATCTCTGCATTAAAAATATCCACTGACTTGGCCTCCACAGCCTTCTGTGGCAAAGAATTCCACAGATTCACCACCCTCTGACTAAAGAGATCTCTCCTCATCTCCTTCCTAAAAGAACGCCCTTTAATTCTGAGGTGATGACCTCTAGTCCTAGACTCTCCCACTAATGGAAGCATCCTTGCCACATCCACTCTATCCAAGCCTTTCACTATTCTGTACGTTTCAATTCGACCCCCCCTCATTCTTCTAAACTGCAGCGAGTACAGGCTTAGTGCCGACAAACGCTCATCATAGGTTAACCTACTCATTCCTGGGATCATTCTTGTAAACCTCCAATGGACCCTCTCTGGAGCCAGCACATCCTTTCTCAGATATGGTGCCCAAAATTGCTCACAATATACCAATGCGGCCTTACCAGCGCCTTTTAGAGCCTCAACATTACATTCGTTTTTATACAAGCCCTCTTGAAATAAATGCTAGCATAAATAGCTAGAATCTGTAATTCCTGATAGGTTTAATGAACTGTTGTACAATACATTTCTATCTGTTGAATTATCCCGTTAGAGCATAGGATATAGAACAGGACAGCACAAGGACAGGCCCTTTCACCCACAATGTCCCTGACAAATATGATGCCAAGACCATCTCTTATGAAAAAAAAAAAATGAAATGATTCAATTTATTGTCATTGTCAGTGTACAGTACAGAGACAACGAAATGCATTTTTAGCATCTCCCTTGAAAGGGAGACACAGGGCGTCGCGGTGTGCCCGCGCCTGCCGCCGTACATTCCATTACAGGCAAAGGTGGGTGAAGTGTCTTGCCCAAGGACACAACGACAGTATGCACTCCAAGCGGGATTTGAACCGGCTACCTTCCGGTCGCCAGCCGAACTCTTAGCCCATTGTGCTATCTGTCGCCCTATCTACCATCTCGAATGTATATTGTTGCTTAATAGATTGATTATTGAAATATGTTTGCTGTTTATTTCAACTAACGTACTTTCTAGGCATTTTACAGATTACAAATTGATAAAACAGACTAAATTATTTTAAAAGCAGTATTTAGCATGCTTAATAGTATAAAATGAACATTAGCAGATGATACTGAGTGGTATTATTTCTGAAATGGAAGCTCTTCTCTATACTTATATTTAAACCAAAGCAAGATAAACACATTAATGTGATGAGTAACAGTCTGATGATATCTCCAATATTACAATATTGGACTTCAATTTACTTTCTCCCACACAATCACACTACCTGAAGTGGTTGAAATTGTGACCTGTAGGATATTGTAATGAATTATGTGGTTGAAGTAACCTTTGATGTTCTATGTCCTTACTTGGTCATGATCATTTGTGTTTGAAAAAATGCAGACATATCTCTTGGTGGAAGGTGCCCCCCTCAACCCCCCCCCCCCTTCCCCCCCCCCCCCCCCCCCCCCTTTAACGTATATAGTCTTTACACATTCTTTACATCTTTGCAAAAACTTGGTAACTTAGCCATTCCTATACAGTGCAAGGGGCTTCAAGATTTCATAGTCTTGCTCCATTCTAATTGTTCTCTCCGTAACTCTATCAATAAGGATATCATTTCTTTGAGAGGTTACTGGAGCATGTGCACAAAATAAATATATGCAGCCCTCTACTTTAACAAGTATATTAGTACTTTAAGAACGGCAGTTTACAAGGTACACTCACTGTAACTACCAGTCACAACTGTTACAAGAGCTCATGTCATGAATTTTTTTTTAAGGCTTTATCTGAGAATATCTTAATCAAGAAATGCATTTGTAATAAATAACACACGAGAAGATCTATAATGATATCAAGTTCTTTGCACACTTAAATAACTGAATAAAACATGTACTAATATATACCTCTGATTCCACTTGCAATGTATATATTTAGGTGATTGTGCAGTTTTGCTGCAGACACAGAATAAATACTGAGCATATAGGAAAAATAAGTTCTCCAATTATAACATGCAGTTCCCTGTACCGGGATAGAATTTCAAGGAGGCCAAGATGATGTTAAGCCACACACTTCTGCTACAAGAACCTTCCACTGTCAATATCTAAATTGAATATGCCACGTCTTAAGTTATACATTCACAGATTTTACTTATTATTGATGCATTTTAAATGTGCATTTTCAAAACCAATTTCAAATGTGCATTTTCAAAACCATGTTATTAATGTAATTGAAAATGTGCACTTTCTCAGTTGCTGTTCTTGAAGATACAATCTTCTATTTGACGGCAATGTATTTTTAAACCCTTGCTTAGTTTGTTACATGTGTGCCTGATTTTGAATGAGAAAACATAGTTTAAAAATTAAGCAAACTGGTAGCATGAAATGAGTCAGTGCTGGCTACTGTGCATTATTGCCACGCAAGTACTGGTTGAGCTGATAGGTAAAAAGGAACGATTTTCTTTGTGTGCAGTTGCAAGCATTAGAAGCACACAGTTTGATGTTAGATGCCCTAAACTGGCCACCAGAATATCCTCACCCACCCAAGAAACAGAAAATGTTCTAGCAACCGCTCCCATTTATAGATTTCCACTGAAAACTCCCTTCAACTAAAAAAGTGCATTGGTAAACCATAATGATTGAATGGGACAGTCAAATCAAATGTGGTTCGTTTAAATCCTGTTAAACCTTTGCGAGATGTTGCCAGATGTTCGATTATTTGTTATTTGCATTCTGTTCAGTAAACCTGATATGAGGGTTAACCCCAAGTTTATAAATATTTCTATCCCCAAAGTTGCTTGTAATAATTATTACATAAATTAGTAGGATTCAGTTAGGATGATGAAAGATCGCATGATGTTTGTTGTAAGTACATAAGATTAAAATCAATAAAATGGTGGTTTTCCATAGTACCGACTGGTGTACGCAAAATACATAAATTAACACATGACAATAATACTTCATTTATTCAGCATATTTTTCATTAATGTTCATTCCTCAGATATCCACAAAAGGGCTGTTCAATGTAATCTTGCCACTTGTGAATAGTTTCTTTAACTGCATCTGGAGATTAACTCTGTATCAATTCACACTTCGGCATTTCGTTTGGACCTCTAGGGGTCCAAATGACAATTAAATTGACTCTCTTGACTCTCTTGACTTATTATTAAATGCTTACAACTTTTCCAAAAATGATATTTGTCAATAAAAAAAGGAGACTTTTAAAAAGAAAGGAAAAGTCAAATGGACCACAAGTGTATTATGTTTGGTAGCTTGATTTGCTAGGAAAGTTTCATATAAATAATGGCATGACTCTTACTTTTTCTCCATATACAAGATGCATTTGGACTAACTTTTTCTCAGGCTTCTGCAATCTGTTTCAGTTGAAATTATTGTGAGTAAAGTTTCATATCGGAGAGAAAATTCATTTATTTTGTGGTTAGTTTTTCTGTTTCTGAAGCTCATTATCGACTATACATGCACCATAGTTATAGCCTTAAATATTAATTGTAGATTGGATAATTACTCATGAATCCAGAAGTGTTTGTGAAAAATGTTTTTACACAAATAATATTTGAAAAAGCAAATCAGAAGTTGCCAGCAACATTTTGTTCAAGGAAAAACTGATTAAACATAAGATTAGATGAAAATGGGAACACACACCTTTGCAGATGCTGAATCTTGAGCAAAACACAAAGTACTGGATCAACACAGCGGGTCAGGCAGCAGCTGTGGAGGTGGCTGGATAGGTTGGGACCCTTTGTTGATTGGATTTGAGAAGAAAGTGGACAGTGACTCATTGAAATATCAACAAAACATGGATCTCTTGAATTAATTGCCAGATTCGTGTTATAGAAACATAGAAACATAGAAAATAGGCGCAGGAGTAGGCCATTCGGCCCTTCGAGCCTGCGCCGCCATTCAATATGATCATGGCTGATCATCCAACTCGGTATCCTGTACCTGCCTTCTCTCCATACCCCCTGATCCATTTAGCCACAAGGGCCACATCTAACTCCCTCTTAAATATAGCCAATGAACTGGCCTCAACTACATTCTGTGGCAGAGAATTCCACAGATTCACCACTCTCTGTGTGAAAAATGTTTTTCTCATCTCGGTCCTAAAATACTTCCCCCTTATCCTTAAACTGTGATCCCTTGTTCTGGACTTCCCCAACATCGGGAACAATGTTCCTGCATCTAGCCTGTCCAACCCCTTAAGAATTTTGTAAGTTTCTATAAGAACCCTCCTCAATCTTCTAAATTCTAGCGAGTACAAGCCGAGTCTATCCAGTTATAAACATGAAGTAAAACAATATAATACTGGTGCTCTAACCCTGCATTTTCCTTCAGACCATTACACTTCTTCTGACTGCTTTTCAATTATAGGAAATAGCCGTCGATTTTTTGACCCATTACAAACTGCACCAGATTAGTGTACATTACGAGGCACAACAACACAGTGACTTAATTACTGGACAACTAATCTAGAGAGAATGAGTTCAAATCAACCCAGGCAAATTGAATATGTGAAAATTCTTTTGAGGAATATATTCCTACAGAAGCTCAAGCATTTGGCATACTTTGGAATTATATGGTACATAAGATAACAAAATCATTTAAAATATCTGCTTAATAAATGCTCCCTATAGATGAAATTTGGTATTGTTTTCAAATATCACTTCATCAACGTTGAAAACTTGTTTGTATCAAACTAAATCACTGCACACTGAATATGAAGAGTTAATAAATATTACCGTCATTATTAGAGGTATTCTTTCAAAGCATGCGAATACTGGAGGCATTGGCATAACACTGCATGCCTCATAAGAGAAGGCAGGCATTTCATTCTAAAGATTCAATTCCATCAACATCTTTACTGTTGAGCAGCAACTGCAAAATGCTCAGGATGCCAAACACTATCTATAATCCACAAAAAAAAAAGCATTGATGGTCGGAGGCCAACAATGACAATGTATGATCAGACGCAGGGCAGACTATACAACAGGGCAGGTGTGTAATGTGCATTAGTTGATTGTCCAGACCTGAAAGGTCACCTATCCATGTCCTCCAGAGATGCTGCCTGACCTGCTGAGTTACTCCAGCACATTCAATGCAAGCTTCCTGCATCTGCAGTTCCTTGTGTCCCCTAACACTGGCTTTGTTTCACAAAGGTCCAAGCTCACTGTTCAAGCTGCTATGACAATGCATTTTAATACTCTGCAGATAATATGTACAATGCAAACTCGGAGGTGAAGGAAGAAGAGAGCTCAAGAAAGAACGACGTGCATTAGACAGTTTTGCAACAGCTTCCATCGCCCCCACTTGCTGGGTCACATGCTGCATGATTGATAATGTTGCTTTGAAATGTAGTCTAATTATAGAACGGCAAGTAGCATTAAGGGCCTGTCCCACTTTCACGAGGTAATTCACGAATTTTCCCAAGTTTTCCCCTTGATTCAAACTCGCAGACTGTTCATAGCCAGTTTGTAGATGTATCGTAGCGGCTAGTTATGCTAGCCGTAGGTACTTGTGGCATCAGGTAAGTCGGGACGTTTTTTCCAGCCCGATAAAAAATGTCCACGAGTAAAAAAATGGTCGGGATGAAAGAAATTGCAACTTTTTACTTGTAAGGAGGACATCGAAATAGTCGTGGGAATTCGTAGATATAATCGTAAGAGTTTGTAGGAGTTCGTGAACATAGTTGTGGAAGTTCGTAGGAGTTCGTAGATTACCACGATATTTGATTATTTTTTTTTTAGATCCTTTAAATTCGGCAGAGGTTTTGAATTAAGTCGTGAAAGTCAGACAGGGCCTTTAACCTTCATGCTAGAAATTTGCTTGTGCTAATTTGGTCTCTCAATTTAACTATTTTTAAGAATTTACTGCTTCAGAATGCATCGAACACATTATTAGAAGTAGTGTGCTTCCCTTTTCAGCAGCTGAAAGATATTATATCCCATGTACTGAAGAATCTTAAGGGGTTGGACAGGCTAGATGCAGGAAGATTGTTCCCGATGTTGGGGAAGTCCAGAACAAGGGGTCACAGTTTAAGGATAAGAGGGAAATCCTTTAGGACCGAGATGAGAAAAGCATTTTGCACACAGAGGGTGGTGAATCTCTGGAACTCTCTGCCACAGAAGGTAGTTGAGGCCAGTTCATTGGCTATATTTAAGAGGGAGTTAGATGTGGCCCTTGTGGCTAAAGTGATAAGGGGGTATGGAGAGAAGGCAGGTACAGGATACTGAGTTGGATGATCAACCATGATCATATTGAATGGCGGTGCAGGCTCGAAGGACCGAATGGCCTACTCCTGCACATATTTTCTATGTTTCTATGTTTTTATGAATCACAAAACTGTAATTGTCAGGAACAAATGCTCTCCAAAACATTTAGTAACATGTGGAGTTCCCTGGATCCTTGCCAATGTTAGGGAAGTAGCCGGGATTGTTTAAATACCTGTAATGAAAGAACTACTCGCATTTAGTGTGTTGATTAATCCCTTAATCTCTTTACTGTCTAAAGGGATACAAATGGAGGCATTTTTTATTTGCGTTTTTTTAAAACTAGGTTAGACACAATCTCGTTAGAGACAAATAACGAACTGGGTTGTGACAAAATGATATAGACAATAGACACCAGACAATAGGTGCAGGAGTAGGCCATTCGGCCCTACGAGCCGCACCGCCATTCAATATGATCATGGCTGGTCATCCCCACTCAGTACCCAGTTCCTGCCTTCGCCCCATATCCCCTGACTCAGCTATCCACAAGGCAGAGAATTCCACACTCAGAAAGATGTCTCTTAGAAACATAGAAAATAAGTACAGGAGTAGGCCATTTGGCCCTTCGAGCCATTCAATATGATCTTGGCTGATCATCCAACTCAGTATCCTGTACCTGCCTTCTCTCCATACCCCCTGATCCCTTTAGCCACAAGGGCCACATCTAACTCCCTCTTAAATATAGCCAATGAACTGGCCTCAACTACCATCTGTGGCAGAGAATTCCAGAGATTCACCACTCTCTGTGTGAAAAATTTTTTTCTCATCTTGGTCCTAAAAGATTTCCCCCTTATCCTTAATCTGTGACCCCTTGTTCTGGACTTCCCCAACATGGGGACCAATCTTCCAGCATCTAGCCTGTCCAATCCCTTAAGAATTTTGTAAGATGATCATGGCTGATCATCCCCAATCAGTACCCCGTTCCTGCCTTTTCCCCATATCCCCTGACTCCGCTATCGTTAAGAGCCCAATCTAGCTCTCTCTTGAAAGTATCCAGAGGACCGGCCTCCACTGCCATCTGAGGCAGAGAATTCCACACTCAGAAAGATGCCTCTTGTTCTTTCATTTGTAATATTACACCAGGATAAGTTTCACTGATTGAACTAAGCAACGTGAACATAATGCTTGTTGTCTTATGAGGAAATAAACAGAATAGGGAATCTGAACATCTCCATGAATCATGAATATATGATTTGCCCGTATTAAACTATTTTACAAAAAGAGAGAAGCAATGCGAGTCATTCAGTCAAAAATACTGCTGAATAATGCCAGGTGCTTCTTCAGGGTCAGATGAATATATTAAAGAGTCAGTCCCACTTGGCTAACAGTTTGTACCTCAAAGTGATTAGGTGAACCACGTGTTTACTAAAAGCTAGTCAGCAAATCAATTATAAATAAACAACCGCTTTTAAAGATAAAATTCAACACCTACTCAACTGTGTCTGTAGTCGTTGACTGACTGAAAAATGTGTTCAATAGTCAAAAAAATTAATGCTTAAATTTTGGAAGGGTACATCAATACCAATGCTTAAAATGTGGATTGCAAGTATGTTGGACACTGCTCATCTTGAGGAAATGCGATTCCTCCTAATGGAGAAATCAGACCAATTCATAACGAGTTGGTCTCCATTCATCGTTTTTTTGGAATCATATGGTGCAACACAATTGTAAAAAATTACTGTTTCAGGACTGGACGAGGGTTGGTCAAGATTATAAATAATGATCTCCTTTTCTTTTTTATTTTATTTTATTTTCTCTATTTTCTCTCTCAACTTTCTTCATTTACTCGTTTTCTTTCTTCACACACTATATATTTCACATCTTTCTATCCTTTACTATCTAACTTCTTTTTCTTATTCTAATAATTTTTCAATGTAACAAAAAAAAAAGAAGTTGTATATAAAATGTATTATGAAAATATATATTAGGCACTTTGGTGCCATATGACTGTACTTCTAATAAAATTAAAAAAATAAAATAAAAATAAAAATAAAAAAAATAGTCAAGACTTCAAATCAAGCACATATTCTGCTCCACGACAGTGATCTGTTCCTAGCTGTATCCTAAAAGGCCTGTCCCACGAGCATGCGACTCCATGCGGCAAGCGCGACCTAAAGCCCGCAGCCGCCTCGACGCTGTACGCACGGAGGTCGAGTGAGTGACGTGAACTTCGAGCGAAGTCCGACGGGCGTACGGCGTACGAGATGCCCATCGAGGCGGTGCGTCGGGTCGCGCTTGCTGCATACGGGCGCTTGCTCGTGGGACAGGCCCTTAAGATGTGGGCAACGTAGACACCTCAACGCACTTGACAATATCCACCAGTTCTGTCTCCACATACCCCTTGAAATCCTTTGACAGGGTATGTGGACCCACAACAGCATCCCCTTCTTCTTATCGAGTCCAGACACAAGTTTGGAAGTTGTTCAGCCAGAGCTGAACACACTTCTCGGCATCTGCATACAATGGTGTCTGTCTTGCGCTTCTTGTGCGTGATGGTGGAAACAGGGCCGCGACGTGAACGCTCTTTCCTTGACCCCACAGCATCCCCTATCACGTCAACAGCTCCAAAATTTAGGCTCTGGATTTGTTCCACCAGCTCTAATGAATGGATGATATCATCCATACGCCTAATACGACTCCTAAAATAGTGCAAGATTTTCAAGAGGACATGAGAACATTGCCAAGGCATTCTCTTGGGTCTCCTTGAACCATTTTACATTTTCACCAACTAAGAGGAATTCCTAGCCTCAGGCGTTCCACATCCACTAAAGATCATAAGGTCATAAGGAATAGAATTAGGCCATTCGGCCCATCAAGCCTACTCTGCCATTCAATCATGGCTGATCTATCTCTTCCTCCTCACTCCATTCTCTGCCTTCTCCCTCTAACCTCTACCACCTGTACTAATCAAGATGAAGGAGTGCAGACATCCCAAACAGCCATCCACACCCATCCATCAGTCATTGCCTCCACCAAATGTAGCACAGAGTGTGATTGCTACACAGGACTCCTCAGCTGCCTCAGAACCCAGAGAACTATCGTAATTCTCAACCTCGATGGACAACCTACAAAGGATCAATGATTCAAGCTAAAACTGGGAGAATATTCCAATGGTGTAACAAAATATTTGGAGAACTGGAAAAACTGGATTATTTGGCCCATGACACCATCAAAACCTCATTTTACATGCATAGTTTTCATCAGTAGTTTAGTCTGCAGGTGTCTACGGCATGATCTATAGAATCCTGTTACTAAAATTCTGCCGTTCTCTATAAATGTTACTTCAATGCAATGCTTAAAGCCAATCTTGTCGGGCAGGTGTTTGGCCATCTGCTTTGAGACTAGAAGGGATCCATTAGCATCCATATTTTGCCTGTAATTAACATAGAAAAGCAAGTGATAATTTCTGAATGAAGATGGAAAATTACCACAGGCACAATTCACCTCAGTGCCACTGAAGAAATGTCATCTATCCCACACCGAATAATTCATGCATCCTACATTTCCTCCCTTGCTATCATAAATTGATCATTTTGATTGCTGCCTATCTGTACCATCAATGAGATGCCAATTAAATAGTCTGAGCCCTGCTTAGATTTCATCTGCCAATCTTAGTTTTTAATGCACAGCATATTTTTATCTTATCACTGGTTAAACATAGAACAAAGAGCCGTACAGCACAGGAACGGGTGCTTCCGCCTACAATGATTATGCCAAACATGATGCCAAGTTAAACTGATTTCATCTGCCCATATTAGACAATAGACAATAGGTACAGGAGTAGGTCATTCGGCCCTTCGAGGCAGCACCGCCATTCAATGTGATCATGGCTGATATTTTCACCCAGAGTTGTGAATCTGTAGAATTCTCTGCCACAGAAGGCAGTGGAGGCCAATTCACTGGATATATTCAAGAGCTCTTGGGACTTCTGGAATGAAGGGACACTAGACTAAGTGGGACCCGTTGGGTCCCAGTCACCACGGGGGGGTGGGGTGGGGGGTAGGGGGGGGGGGTGGGGTGGGGTGAGAGGGGAAGGGTGTATCTCGTAGGGATGTGGGGAAGTGTGTATCTTTGAGAATAGGGAAGATTCAAACAGGAGGGGATGAGGAGGGAATTGGGGGGGGGGAAGAGGTAGGGGTGGGAGGGGTGAACTGTGGGCAGAAGGTGTGGTGTGGAGGAGCTTCCAGTGGATGTGGAAGGGGCAGGTTTGGGGAGGGGTGTGTTGGATAGGGGGTGGATGAGAGGGGAGGGTTATGGTGTGTGTGGGGCAGGGGTGGTATGAGGGGTCAGGGGGGTTCCGCACGGGGGGGGTAGGGCCGAGATGGCCTGTTTCCATGTTGTAATTGTTGTGGTTATGAGGGTGGGCAGGGGAGGGGTTTGTGAGGGGGGTGTGGAGGTAAATGGGGGGGGGTGGGGGGAGGGGGGGGGGGGGAGGGGGGGGGAGGGGAGGTGTTGTGGGGGGGAGGGGGATGTGGAAGGGGTGGTGTGTGGGTAGGGGGTGTTTTAAAACCTCGATAACTCTTACCAGCTTCCACCGCTCGGAACGAAACGGTGCAATCGCAGCAAAGGAGAACGGTGAGTAAGCTGGGGGGAAATTATAGCGCTATCGCGTACCGTTTTTGCGCAAATAGAATGACCGCCAAACCGGAAGATAGCAAGATCAGAGTTTTAGTTATGTATAGATAGAAGATAGATGGGGAGAAATCAGGAACAAGGTACTGATTTTGAATGATCAGTCTGGATCATATTGAACGGCGGTGCTGGATCAAAGGGCCGAATGGCCTACTCCCGCACCTATTCTCTATTTCTATACATGATCCATGTCTCTCTGTTCCCTGCATTTCCATGTGTCTATCTGAAATAAACTGGTTGTTCCATCACAGATTGCAGACTTTATAAATCAGAGCATTGAGTATAGAAGTTGGGATGTAATGTTAAAATTGTACAAGGCATTGGTGAGACCAAATCTGAAGTATGGCCTATTTCCTTCGCTCCATAGATGCTGCTGCACCCGTTGAGTTTCTCCAGCATTTTTGTCTACCACCGTAGAAGCAAACGCAGTTAAAGTTTGTAAAAGACATTTAGACAGGTATATAGATAGGGTGGTAAAGAAAGCTTTTGGTATGCTAGCCTTTATAAATCAGAGCATTGAGTATAGAAGTTGTGATGTAATGTTAAAATTGTATAAGGCATTGGTGAGGCCAAATCTGGAGTATGGTGTACAATTTTGGTCGCCTAATTATAGGAAGGATGTCAACAAAATAGAGAGGGTACAGAGGAGATTTACTAGAATGTTGCCTGGGTTTCAGCAACTAAATTACAGAGAAAGGTTGAACAAGTTAGGGCTTTATTCTTTGGAGCGCAGAAGGTTAAGGGGGGACTTGATAGAGGTTTTTAAAATGATGAGAGGGATAGACAGAGTTGACGTGGAAAAGCTTTTCCCACTGAGAGTAGGGAAGATTCAAACAAGGGGACATGACATGAGAATTAAGGGACTGAAGTTTAGGGGTAACATGAGGGGGAACTTCTTTACTCAGAGAGTGGTAGCTGTGTGGAATGAGCTTCCAGTGAAGGTGGTGGAGACAGGTTCGTTTTTATCATTTAAAAATAAATTGGATAGTTATATGGATGGGAAGGGAATGGAGGGTTATGGTTTGAGCGCAGGTATATGGGACTAGGGGAGATTATGTGTTCGGCACGGACTAGAAGGGTCGAGATGGCCTGTTTCCGTGCTGTAATTGTTATATGGTTATATGACTCCACCTAATGTGACTTTGAAAGATGAGGTGCTGTTCTTCAAACTTCCATTGAAGTCCATTGTGATAACATAATTGACGATGTTTCAGATGAATGTTTCAGGTGGAGACCCTCCTTCAGTCTGATGAAGCGTCTCGACCTGAAATGCCACTTATCCATGTTCTCTAGAGATGCTGTCTGTCCTGTTGAGTTACTCCAGCACATGATGTCCTTTTGTGAATCAACCAACATCTGCAGTTGTAATTGTTATATGGTTATATGGTTATATGGTTTTATGTACATCAGGATTCAACATTTAATGCCCCCTGTCCCACTTAGGAAACCTGAATGGAAACCTCTGGAGACTTTGCGCCCCACCCAAGGTTTCCGTGTGGTTCCAGGAGGTTGCAGCTGGTTGCCGGAGGTTGCAGGTAGTGGAAGCAGGTGGGGAGACTGACAAAAACCTCCGGGAACCTCTGGGAACCGCACGGAAACCTTGGGTGGGGCGCAAAGTCTCCAGAGGTTTCCGTTCAGGTTTCCTATGATGGACAAGGGCATTAGTCACTGCCTCAATGATCACCCATACCTCATGATGACATGGATATTGCCAATTTTGGGCTCAGATGCCTTATCTGATCATGTGGACCTCCTCTTTAACACAACTCCCACCATCTAGAAGATTCCTCTGTCACCCTGAGTCATGACATCTCTTTAAGCAGCTGTTCCTTGGCTGAGGCTGCATGAGGAAAGTCCATTAAAGTCTGATATCTCACCAGTGATCAGTGGCATGGGCTCCCGTCTGCACAAAACGTGTTAAACGCAGACATCACATAGGGCGCTGCCAATTCAACATTAATATATTCCACCCTTTCCCAATCCATGTTTTCCCGCTTCTCACTGCAGCCAGGAATTCAATAATTTATCAGA
This sequence comes from Leucoraja erinaceus, assembly GCF_028641065.1. Taxonomy (NCBI): domain Eukaryota; kingdom Metazoa; phylum Chordata; class Chondrichthyes; order Rajiformes; family Rajidae; genus Leucoraja; species Leucoraja erinaceus. Next base: position 11,489,181 of record NC_073378.1, read on the forward strand.
AAGTGATAAATATTGCCGTGTCCATCAAGGGTAATGACCTCGCAACCATCGAAGGGATCCACTGGAGGCAGCTAATATCAAAATACCACATTCATCTTCCCACGCTTTTATTTCACTATTACCATCAAGAAGGTGATACAGGAGCCTGAAAACCATGACATCAAGGTTCAAGAACAGCTTCTTCCCAGCAGCTATCAGAACACTGCACAACACTAACTACAACACTACCTCAATAGACAATAGGTGCAGGAGTAGACCATTCAGCCCTTCGAGCCAGCACCGCCATTCAATATGATCATGGCTGATCATCCCCAATCAGTACCCAATTCCTGCCTTCTCCCCATATCCCCTGACTCCTCTATCTTTAAGAGCCCCGTCTAGCTCTCTCTTGAAAGTATCCAGAGCATCAACCTCCACCGCCCTCTGAGGCAGAGAATTCCACAGACTCATCACTCTCTGTGAGAAAAAGTGTTTCCTCATCTCCGTTCTAAATGGCTTACTCCTTATTCCCTGGTTCTGGACCCCCAATACCGGGAACATGTTTCCTGCCTCTAAACCCTTAACAATCTTATATGCTTCAATAAGATATCCTCTCATCCTTCTAAACTCCAGAGTGTACAAGCCCAGCCGCTCCATTCTCTCAGCATATGACAGTCCCGCCACCCCGGGAATTAACCTTGTGAACCTACGCTGCACTCCCTCAATAGCAAGAATTCAGCAATGATCTATTCTGGCTTTGTTTTAGTTTAGTTTAGTTTAGTATATTTATTTTATTTTTTTATTTTTATTTTTTTTATTAGAAGTAGGGTAAATTACAATACTACACAACACATATATCTTAATACATTTTTTGTACCGCTTCATTTTTTTTTGAGCTTTAAGAAAAAGATAGAAGTAAAGAAAGTAAAGAAAGTGCGCAAGAGTCGTGAAGTGCAAGAGTGTTGGGAAAAGAAAGCCCCTTAGAAAAGAAGTTAGAGAAGGAAGTAAAGTGAGAAAGTAGATCCTAGAAAAGAAAGAAAAAGAAAATAGGTCCAATCGCTCTATTATAACATTAAACTCCGCAGAAAGGGGACTACCAACCAAGTCTGTTTTTGTTGTTTTACCTCCCGTTACCAGGTCCTGATACCTTTTATTTATATTTGTTTTGTTTTTTTTTAGATTACTATTGCACCTCATACTTGTAATAGGTCCAGAGACATAGACCACGTCTTTTGGAATTGGTCTGCTTTACCTGCTAAGAGGAATCTCATCTCTTCCAGATGTAATGTTTCAAACATATTTGATAGCCACATTTTTATTGTTGGTGTGGGTGCATTTTTCCAGAATTTAAGTATAAGCTTTTTTCCCATTATTAGCCCATAATTAAATAAATTCTTCTGAAACACGTTTAGTTCAGGGTTACCTTCCGATATTCCATAAATAATCCATTCTGGTTTTGGTACCAGTTTTATTTTGATTAATTTTGAAAAAATATCAAATATTTCATACCAGAATTTTTGGATTTTTGTACAAAAAACAAAAGAGTGCGCTATGGTAGCTTCTTGGCACAGGCATTTATCACAGATTGGTGAAACATTAGGGAAGATTTTATTTTAATTTAGTTTTTGAATAATATAATCTATGTAATCTATGTAGTTTAGTTTAGTTTAGAGATACAGCGTGGAAACAGGCCCTTTGGCCCACTGAGTCCACGCCAACAGGCGATCCCCGCACATTTAGACTACCTAACCCACGCTAGGGACAGTTTACATTGAAACAAAAGCCAATTAAACTACAAACCTGTAGTGTGGGAGGAAACCAAAGATCTCGGAGAAAATCCATGCGGTCACGGGGAGAACATTCAAACTCCGTACAGACAGCACCGATAGTTGAGATCAAACCCGGGTCTCTGGTGCTGCAAGCACTGTAAGGCAACAACTCTACCGCTGTGCAACCACGCCGCCCTCTTTGCTTGCACTATGTACTTTAATTTTGCGCTATTATGGTCTGGTTGCTTGGTATTATTGATTATTATACAACTGATTATGGTATATTCATTTATTGCATTTGTAGGTCTTTACAGCTGCAGCGAGTTACAATTCCAATGTTCTGTTCCTGGTACATATTGCAATTGAACAATCTTTACTCTTGACTTTTTTATGCATCACAAAACTTCATTTGGGCATTATTACAGTCACAAATCATGATTATTGTTTTTCTATGCACCACTTGCTGTCTGTAGCAATCAATTCTGTGGTCTGAATGCTTCTTTGAGCAATGCTCCAATCGTCAAATGTTGGAGGAAGCTTTCCTGACCTGATCCCTTTTGTCTTTTATCCTCTGTATTCCTGGCCAAGAGACCCTTGTCTTATCGCTTCCATTCTTAAACATCTATGAGGCCCAATAGGATTACTCTTCATTGCGGTGCAGGCTCGAAGGGCCGAATGGCCTACTCCTGCACCTATTTTCTATGTTTCACCTCAGTCATAACTGTCAACATCTCCAATCCTGGTTGCTGTAATGTTCAGCTCTGTTGAACAAAATTAACTCTCATCTGATTCTGTAACCAACAGACCCACAATTAATTGAAGATCCCTTTAAATAGCACAGTGGCTGGTCTTCCTTCCTCAAAACCAATATCCTGTGCATGGTCTACATTACATATTAGGTGCATATAATATGGCCCATTGTAGAGTCAAATAATCCTTGCATGCTAATTGTACAGGAGCACTCTCTCTGCTTAGGACATAGCCGCATATTACGCGATTCAATATTACAATATTCAGCAGTCCGTGAACAGCAAAATTGCGATTGTGATTCATGGTTAAAATAATACACATGGAGTTCATAGAAGAATAAAACTTCAGAATCAAAATTGTGGACCTCTGTTCCAGGGGCAAAGTTCACAGTGAGAAAAAAAAGGAAAACAGAAAAATGTATTTTACGGAAACATAGGAAGAGATTTATTTACAGCCATGTAGCATGGAAAGAGGCCCTTCGCTCAATTCGTTCATGCCAACCAAGCTGCTCCGTCTCTAAACTAGTCCCATTTTCCCGCGCTTGGCCATATCCCTCAACCTCTATGATCCATGCATCATATAACCCTATAACCATATAACAATTACAGCACGGAAACAGGCCATCTCGGCCCTACAAGTCCATGCCGAACAACATTTTTTTCCCCTTAGTCCCACCTGCCTGCACTCATACCATAACCCTCCATTCCCTTCTCATCCATATGCCTATCCAATTTATTTTTAAATGATACCAATGAACCTGCCGCCACCACTTCCACTGGAAGCTCATTCCACACAGCTACCACTCTCTGAGTAAAGAAGTCCCCCTCATATTACCCCTAAACTTCTGTCCCTTAATTCTGAAGTCATGTCCTCTTGTTTGAATCTTCCCTATTCTCAAAGGGAAAAGCTTGTCCACATCAACTCTGTCTATCCCTCTCATCATTTTAAATACCTCTATCAAGTCCCCCCTTAACCTTCTGCGCTCCAGAGAATAAAGACCTAACTTATTCAACCTATCTCTGTAACTTAGTTGTTGAAACCCAGGCAACATTCTAGTAAATCTCCTCTGTACTCTCTCTATTTGTTGACATCTGTCCAAATGCTTTTTAAGTGCTGTCATAGTACCTTCCTCAACTACCTCCTCTGGCAACTTGTTCCACATACCACTTACTGAGTGAAAAGTTGCCCCCCAGGTTCCTGTTAAATTTTGCCCGCTTCACTTTAAACCAGTGCCGTTAAACCTTCTTGAAGCTTTTCTTAAACCTTAAACATTTAACCCTTCTTGATTCTCCTATCCTGGGTAAAATACTTGGCGCATTCACCCAATCTATTCTCCTCATGATTTTATACACCTCCTGCACTCCAAGGAATAAAGTCTTGGCCTGCCCGACCTTACCCTATTCGAGAACTTTCTGATCTTTCCAACCTGAAGAACCTCTCATAACCAAAGTCCAAGGTTCCCACCTGCTTTTAAAGGGCATCAATAATACTGGTGCCCAAGAAGACATGCCTCAATGACTATTGACCGGTGGCACTAATGTCCGTGATGATGAAATGCTTTGAGAGGTTGGTAGTGGTGCATATCAACTACAGGACCAACTTCAATTTGCCTACCACCACAATTGAGTATAGGAGCAGGGAGGTTCTACTGCAGTTGTACAGGGTCTTGGTGAGACCACACCTGGAGTATTGCGTACAGTTTTGGACTCCAAATCTGAGGAAAGACATTCTTGCCATAGAGGGAGTACAGAGAAGGTTCACCAGACTGATTCCTTGGATGTCAGGACTTTCATATGAAGAAAGACTGGATAGACTCGACTTGTACTCACTAGCATTTTGAAGATTGAGGGGGGATCTTATAGAAACTTACAAAATTCTTAAGAGGTTGGACAGGCTAGATGCAGGAAGATTGTGCCTGATGTTGGGGAAGTCCAGGACAAGGGGTCACAGTTTAAGGATAAAGGGGAAATCCTTTAGGACCGAGATGAGAAAAACATTTTCCACACAGAGAGTGGTGAATCTCTGGAACTCTCTGCCACAGAAGGTAGTTGAGGCCAGTTAATTGGCTATATTTAAGAGGGAGTTAGATGTGGCCCTTGTGGCTAAAGGGATCAGGGGGTATGGAGAGAAGGCAGGTACAGGATAGTGAGTTGGATGATCAGCCATGATCACATTGAATGGCGGTGCAGGCTCGAAGGGCCGAATGGCCTACTCCTGCACCTATTTTCTATTTTCTATGTTTCTGTAATAGATGAATGGGGATGTGATCTCGCTGGTTCTTCACTCTGCAATGGGCCACTGGTTAGTAAGAACCCTTACACCAGGCTGCTGTTCACCAACGACAGCTCGACCTTCATCCTCTCCAAACCTGTTATCAAGATCAGGGAACTGGGGTCTGCTCATCCTTGTGCAACTGGTTCCTTGGCTACCTCATTGGCAGACCTCAATCAGTACAAATTTGCAACACTTCTTCCTCTATAACCTGTATCTCATGGTTGCATTCTCAGTCACTTCCTCTATTGACTCTGTATCGATAACCATGCAGCCGGACACTGTTCCAACACCATCTATAATTTTGCCAATGACTCCACTGTTGTCGGACGTGTAACAGGTAGTATTGAGTCAGAGTATAGAACAATGAAAATCTGATTGAATTGTGCCAAAACAGCTACCTTGCTCTCAACACCAGCAAGACCAAGGAATCTTTCTCCTCTTAGACTTACCTGTAGTCTATTCCCCTCATGCAAAGAGTGATGAGTGTATGGAATGCGCTGCCAGAGGAGATAGTTGAAGCAGGTACAAGCACAACATTTAAAAAGCATTTGGACAGGTACATTGATAGGAACATTTTAGAAGGAAGATGTGCCAAATGCAGGCAGGTGTGACAGGCATAGATGGGGCATCTTGGTCAGCTGGGCCAAAGGGTCAGTGCCATGGTATATGACTCTATGATTTTCTACACTTGTAATTGCATCCTGCACTACAAAAAACAAAGTCCTTGTCTGTCCAATCTCTCCCATATAGCCCAGGGCCTCAAATCCTGGAAAATGTATCTAACAACTTCATGGCAATTTTCATGTAGCAGGCTGACCAGAAGTAAAGGTCCAAGTGCGACCTCAACAGCGTTTTGTACAACTGTTCCAACTTCTATACTCAATGCCCTGAATGATGAAGAGCAAAGTGCCAAATGATTTCTTCACCATTCTATTAACCTGCAACAACATTTTCAGGGAACTATGTACTTGTACTCCCAGACCTCTCTACTCGACAATACTCCCCTGGGCCCAACTGTTCACAGTGAAGGCCCTGCCCTTGTTCGACTTCACGAAAACACCTCGTAACCATATAACCATATAACCAATTACAGCACGGAAACAGGCCATCTCGACCCTTCTAGTCCGTGCCGAACACATAATCTCCCCTAGTCCCATATACCTGTGCTCAGCCCATAACCCTCCATTCCCTTCCCATCCATATAACTATCCAATTTATTTTTAAATGATAAAAACGAGCCTGCCTCCACCACCTTCACTGGAAGCTCATTCCACACAGCTACCACTCTCTGAATAAAGAAGTTCCCCCTCATGTTACCCCTAAACTTCAGTCCCTTAATTCTCAAGTCATGTCCCCTTGTTTGAATCTTCCCTACTCTCAGTGGGAAAAGCTTTTCCACGTCAACTCTGTCTATCCCTCTCATCATTTTAAAAACCTCTATCAAGTCCCCCCTTAACCTTCTGCGCTCCAAAGAATAAAGCCCTAACTTGTTCAACCTTTCTCTGTAACTTAGTTGCTGAAACCCAGGCAACATTCTAGTAAATCGTACTTATCTGAATTAAACTCCATAAGCCATTTCTAGGCCCACTTGCCCAGTTGATCCAAATACTGCTCAAATTCTTGATTACAATATTCATTGTCTATGATAGCACCTATTTAAGTGTCATCCTCAAACTTACTAGTCATGCCTCATATATTGTCATCCAAATCCCTGATGTAGATGACAAACAGCAATGGGCCCAACACCATGCCCTAAGCATACCATTAGTCACAGGTCTCTAGTAACCAAAAATAACCTTCAACCACCACATTCTGCTTCTTACCCTGAAATCAATTCTGTATCGAAATTATCCAGTTATCCAGATCTCTTTGGATCCCATGTGATCTAACCTTCCCGAGCAGTTTACCATGCGGAGCCTTATCGGAGACCTTGGTGAAGTCCATATAGACTACATTCACGGCCCTGCCCTCATCTTGGTTACTTCTTCAAAAACACTCGATCAAATTTGTTACACACGGTGTGCCATGCAGAAAACCATGCTGACTATCTCTAATCAACCCTAGTCTTACAAAATGCATGTATATCTTATCCTTCAGAACCTTTCCCAGTATCGTTCCAACCACAGTTGTCACAGATCTGTAGTTCCCTCCTCTTTCCTTTCCTGACACCATTTTTCTTCTTTTCTCCTCTAGCCTTTGTTATTTACTCCACCCATCTGAAGAACATCCCACCCCCCACCTTCCCTCACTTGATTCCAACTATCGCTTGCCAGGCTTTGCCCCACTCCCACATCTCTTCTCCAGCCCTCTCGCCCCACTGCTGAAGAAGGGTCTTGACCTGAAACGTCTTTTGTGGTGTGGATTTCCTTCCCATGTACGGCTCCAGCGTTTTGTTTTGTGCTCAAGATTCCAGTTCACCGAGATCTGCCGGTATTTTTTTGTGTCTCCCTATTATTTAATATTCATTGAATATTAGTTGAAATGGCATTCATGTTTAAAACGTATATATATTCCAACTCCAACTCACATGCAAAAATTAGATTCTGAAATTGATAAACATTTACATTTTTAGAGATGGTTCAGTGGTACCTCTGTCCAGGGCCGGATTTACATAAAGCGAGGCCCTAGGCTATTCCACTTGTGAGGCCCCTGCCAATCCCCTATGTAAGGCCCCTCCCAATCCCCTATGTAAGGCCCCTCCCAATCAGCCTATGAAGCCTATAGGTAAAACCGGCCCTGCCGAGGCCCCCCCTTCGACCTCGAGGACCTAAGCTTAAGCTTGTGAAGCTTATACGTAGATCCGGCCCTGCCTCTGTAGTGTTGGTTAGAAACATAGAAAATAGAAAATAGGTGCAGGAGTAGGCCATCCGGCCCTTTGAGCCTGCACCGCCATTCAATATGATCAATGGCTGATCATCCAACTCAGTATCCCGTACCTGCCTTCTCTCCATACCCCCTGATCCCTTTAGCCACAAGGGCCACATCTAACTCCCTCTTAAATATAGCCAATGAACTGGCCTCAACTACCTTCTGTGGCAGAGAATTCCAGAGATTCACCACTCTCTGTGTGAAAAATGTTTTCCTCATCTCAGTCCTAAAAGATTTCCCCCTTATCCTTAAACTGTGACCCCTTGTTCTGGACTTCCCCAACATCGAGAACAATCTTCCTGCGTCTTGGCTGTCCAACCCCTTAAGAATTGTGTACGTTTCTATAAGACCCCCTGGAACAAGCTCACATTCCTTCACACTTCTGAAAGGAATTTTCCAGATAATGATTTAAACTCTGCACGGAGGTGCATGTGCTGGAACCAAGCAAATTTGCTGGACTAAATTGTATTTTCCTAAGCCTTTGGTGTGATAAAAGTGATTAAGTCATTCAAAACTGTTTCTTTTAGATATCATTGATCTTCCAAATGAATTTAGTGACACATTAAGGTTTTGGAAACTTTTAAATGGCAGCATTTTCATGAAAAAATCTTTTGCAAAGCATACATTATTTTCAAACGCATGATAAAGTGGCTCAAATTGTGTCAAAAACCGTTTGCATGTCATCTTTACTTCATAATGCAGCAATTAAACCAACAAAGTTCTTCCTTTCCTTTGACGAAAACAGCACCAAATGCATTTCCATGGAAATTGTGCCCATTTACAGAGATGAAGAACTACAGCTGCCAAGGATGTGGTTATATTCATGCAGTATACCACCTTTTTTTTTTAACTCCCAAAGGGTTCTGTTCTTAGATGTTATCTGTGTTAAACAGATCAAATGTTTGTCAGTGTCCCTTGGGCAGGACACCATGCAAAAGTCACCATGTAATATTCACGTCATTCACTGCACCATTTACAGGAAATAAAATATAATCTATCTTTTTAACATTTAATCCCAACATAGTTCTCACACTGCTTTTTATTAATATTTGGAGATAGATTTGGAAACAATATTTGCAGCACCATCAAACTAAACTCGTATATGAGTAATGCCTCCGCTCTCTCTGTTTCCCCATTCCATTCCCCATGATCTCCCAAGGGATTGGGGGGAATGTTGCAGCTGCCCAGACCATGGCAGTAGAGTTGGGCGACACAGGCAAATTATTGCAGAAAACCCAAATGTGAGGGTGGGGGAATCGTCAATCAAAGGTAAGTCCAGAAACTCTTGGAGGAAGTGGGTACTGGTTCAATGAAGCAAAGAAATGGGGACTCCCACAGTATCACAATTTTTAGACAAGGTGGCCCACCCAGATCTTTTGTGACATCATGAATTCAGTAAGCTTGTAAAAAGGGCTCGGGATTAGAAATTCAGTCTTGCCTGGAAACAGGAACTGAGGTAATGAGGTGTGCCCTGCACGTGTCTGTGAACATGGCTGCTGGGAGATGGCATTCATAAGTCATAGGAGCAGATTCAGCCCATCAAATCTACTCTGCCATTCATTCATGGCTAATCTGTCTTTCCTTCTCAACCACATTCTCCTGCTTTCTCCCATCACCTCATTACTAGTCAAGAATCTATTCAATCTCCACCTAGGCTGTGGGCTGAGGAGCTTTATTCTGCAGTTTCGTGACCCAAGTCACCAAACTACATGAAATTTTCACATATTGTGTAAAAAAATGTATATAAATCACCCCTGAAACTCGATATGAAGAAGACTTGCACATTTTTATTAAATTAGAGAAAAACCGGGATAATGTCGGGAACTTTTTAGTCCAATCTAAGCACATTTAACATTGAGTTGTCTGCCAGTTGGCCAATCACGCGCTTTGTTTCAGGCTAGCACACAAAATGGCTGAGGGGGCTTCACAGATGCATGTTTTCCTGGAGATTCCGATGTGTTCTGTGGAATAAATGTGGTGGAAACTTGCAGCAGGTTAATTGTATTTAGTGGGAAAAGCATAAAAAAGGCTTCATTCATTCATTCAATCATGAAATTGAGGGCCTAAACTATAACACAAAATTAAACAATTTCACTAATGCCAGCCTGTAATAAGTCTTTAACAATAATCTCGGAGCTGCCTGCGAAAACTTACCGGGAAAAAGTGCCTAGGTGCTCGCGGTAAATAGCGATCGATATCCCTCCGTATTTCTCTCGTTATCGGGGTCTGAAAACGGTCGCTATAGACGGCACTATGTACAGCCTTCCCCCCCAGCCCCCTGCCCGCCCGCGGAGATGATCCACGGCTCCGCGATCGCGAATCGGCCGCTTATTAATTGAGACCGCGGCTTCACTTCTTGGGGGCCTTCTTTTACAGGAAGTTGCAGGTGGTTGCTGGAGGTTGCAGGTAGTGGAAGCAGGTAGGGAGACTGACAGGAACCTCCGGGAACTGCACGGAAACCTTGGGTGAGGCGCAAAGTCTCCAGAGGTTTTCGCTCGGGTTTCCTAAGTGTGACAAGGGGCATTAGCTATCTTCCATCTTTCTTGCTGTGATTAATGGACAAACACTTTGGGGCAGGTCTATTCAACATGCACAGAAAACAGGCTCGCTCAAGAGTTCATAATCCTGCACTGCATAAGTGAGTAGTTGCAGAAGACATTTATTTTCTCATACATATTGTGCAAAGTGGGAGCAATTATGCAATAAAAGGAAACCTCAATGACAATTGTGGTAATCGCAATTATATCCTTTAGTTTAGTTTAGTTTATTGGCACGTGCACAGAGGTATAGTGAAAAGCTTTTGTTGTGTGCTGATCAGTCAGCGGAATGACAATACATGATTACGATTGAGCTATTTACAATGTATAGATACATGATAGGGGAATAACATTTAGTGCAAGGTAAAGTCAGCAAAGTCCAACAAAGGATAGTCCGAGAGTCACCAAAGAGGTAAGGGGCTGTCCCACCAGCATGCGCCTGCATGCGGCAAGCGCGACCCAACGTGGTCGCTTGAGCTGTACGGCATGTGGCAAGCACGACCAAACCAGAAGCGGGAGCCGTGCGGAGGTCGAGTGAGTGACACGGCGTCGAGGTGGATGCGGGACGGCAGGCCATTGCCGCGCGGAATTTTCAAACACGGTCAGTTTTTCGGAGCCCCGCGCGATGTCGGGACCAGCTCCGCACAACTCCATACGGCTCCGGCGATCGAAGTGGGACCGGCCCCGCGAGGCCGTACGGCTCAAGCGACCACATTAGGTCGCGCTTGCCGCATGCATGCGCTTGCTGGTGGAACCGGCCCTTTAGGTCGCACTTGCCGCATGCAGGTCGCATGCTCGTGGGACAAGCCCTGTAGATAGTAGTTCAGCACTGCTCTCTGGTTGTGGTAGGATGATTCAGTTGCCTGATAACAGCTGAGAAAAACTGTTCCTGAATCTGGAGGTGTGCATTTTCACAGTTCTACGGGAGAGGGGAGAAGAGAAGATGGAGTGGCCAGGGTGTGACTCGTCCTTGATTATGCTGTTGATCTTGCCGAGGCAGTGTGATGTATAAATGGAGTCAATAGAAGGGAGGTGGTTTGTGTGATGGTCTGGGCTGCGTCCACAATTTGCTGGAATTCCTTGCTGTCTTGGATGGAGCTTTTCCCAAACCGGACTGAGCTGCATCCCAATAAACTGCAGGAATGATGGTGCCCTGCGAAGGAGAGATAGGGCCTGTCCCACTTGGGCGACCTAGTCCGCGAGTCCTGGCGAGTTTGCCCTCGACTCGTACTCGCAGCATGGTCAACACGTGGTCTTCGTAACTCTCTTTCATGCTCGAGAATGGATTCTGCGTACTTGAGGCCTCAGCTTGGTCGCGGCGTATTTTTCAATATGTTAAAAAATGTCCGCGGGTTAAAAAAGGTTGCCATGGAAAAAATCGATACTTTTTTTTAGTCGTAAAATGCCGCAGTAGGTCATACTTGGTTGACGTGTTGGTCGTAGGTATTCAAGGGTGGTCGTAGTCGTAGATAGCCTTCATCATAGTCGAAGGGAGATTGAAGGAGATCGAAGGAGGTCGTCTTCACTCTCCACTATTCAGTGCCCAATTTTCCCGAAGATAGTCGTAGCTAGTCAAAGCTGGTCTTCAACATAGTCGAAGGAGGTCTTCAACATGTCATTTTATCAAACTCTTCTAAACTCGCCAATTAGGTCACCAAATGGGACAGCCCCTGTTCTTCCTCCTCTTCCTCTTCCACCTCTTCCTGCCTAGTCCAGGTGGTGGTACGAGGTGGTCCCTCTGGGTTATAAAATTTTGCAACACACTGTAATAGGAGAGGTCACCAAAAGGTTACTTGTAGAGAATTAATGATTTTTCTGAAGCCAAGAACAAGCAATGAACTTCCCCAATTCCATGAATGTATTGCATGCTACCTACCTAGCACATTGGTGCCCCACAGCTCCTTTGGACACTTCCCACAGAACCTCTGCCTGTGCAGAATAATTATCTGCACAGTACGGTGAGTTGTTTGGAAGTGCGGCAAGCACCCGTAAGCTACTTCTGCAAAAGCTAATGAAGAACGAGTTCTAATTTAAGGTTGACTTCAATCGTTTCATTTTAAAGTTGCAGCCTGTACCAATGTCACGTTTAAAAATGCAGATGAAGCCATTTTATGCACCTCTGCCCACCTCATCGTTATGTCCTCGGTATCACTTCCAGTCTGGTTGGGGGGAGGGTGGGGGGAGGGGGGGGGGGGGGGGGGGGGGGGGGGGGGGGGAGGGGTCTCCTGTAGCATTCTGTCCACAGCCTTGATGGAACCAATCTGTTGCTGAAGGTATTCCTCAAGTTGACTAGTGTGTCATGGAGGTGGTCAGCTGTATTGGCCAGGATGCTCCACAATTTTGAGGAGCATCCTCCTCTCCAAGACCACCTCCGCCCCTCGGACAGAGCCAGCCTTCCTGATGACTTTGTTAATCCTAGCAATTATGTCACCAATGAAAAAGTTCATGGGCAGCAGAGGGTGAATGAGTTTATTTTTCACATGGATGAACAGGTAGGCTAATGCTAGTAAGGAATTGACAACAGTGATCTAATGCGGGCTATAGTGACAATACGGGCTGATGTTGGAGAGGAGGTGAATGATGCAAAGAAGGTAGAAAAGAGGAAATCTTTTTAGTTAAAACATAAAGGCTACCAGGACCTGGTAACGGGGGGTATAAAATAATGTTTTAATAAAAACACGGTTGGTTTATCCTTTTTTGCGGCGTTTTGTGTTACAATAGAGCGATTGATTTTCCTTTCTTCTTTTTTTTTCTTTTCTTTCTAGGGTTTTATTTCTTTTCTTTGCTTCCTTCTCTAATTCCTTCCCTAAAGGGTTCTCTTCTCCCAACACTTTCCTGCACCTTCACGATTCTTGCTTACTTTCCTTACTTCTTTTATCTTACTTACTTCTATCTATTTAGACTTACTTCTATCTTTTTTAAAGCTCAAAAAATGAAGTGGTACAACATAATGTAATAAGATATATGCGATGTATTAATGTGATTTACTGTACTGCTAATAAAAATAAAATTAAAAAAAAAAAAAGAAAAAGAAAAGAGGAAATCTGCTCAAGGTATGCCTACTTTGAAGAAGTTCTCCTCCTCCCTCCGAAGACACTGCGGAGGGAGGAGGAGACCCCCCTCTGTATTTCCCCCTTACCTCCAACTCTACGACCACATCCTAACACAGACCCGGTACCATAGCCACGTTTGCTTTCTCGGGACTTGCCTACGCCTCCATCTTGTACCTCATGGTTTCCAGCTCCAGTTCACTACCTCTCAGTTCGGACCCAACCCGGACTATAGATACCGACTGGCTATCTGCCATTTCCCTACCATTCTTGACCTCACTATCACCACCAGCAGGACCTCGCTTTGACTTTCTGAAACTTCGACCTCATCACACTATAACGGACCCCACTCTACTTCCCATGGCTTCATCAAACGATTCCTGGCCCAACTACCAAGGACCTAAACTACTACACTTCCTGCCAACGACACTCAAGCGAACTTCACACCCTGCCGCTCCTGCCACAGTAAGGACCTCATCCCCCGTATTCCCGCCACGCCATCTTGGCCACGAGGAGCTGAACCAGCACTCACTGCCCCCCAGACCGACCTGAGGTCTGGAGCACCGAGGACGCCGCCGCCTTCACTGACCTCCAAGTCGATGCTGCCGCTGACCTTCACCTGCTTACCGATGATGCTGATCCTCGCTGCCTCAGGGAACGGGGACTGTCGCCTCTTCACTTATGCCGACCCTATAGATGAGGCTATCGCCACCAGGGTCGTGACCTATAACCCCATCGCCTCACCGGGGTCTCTCACTCCCCGCCTCACTCCCCTCCGAACCTCACAATCTAGGGGAGAGCCCTCTCCCTTGCCTCCTCACCGGCCCTACTTACCTCTCCACCTCACCGGGACCGTTCAACCTCGCCGCCTACAAGCCCGCCGAACCTCAGCACTTTAACAATCCCCCTAAGCTCAGATGCTGACTCAGCCTCCGTTCATTCCACCCCCTCGCCAGTCTAGCAGGCCTTCGCCTTACTTTTCTAGCATCCACACGTTGCAGACTCTCCGGGGTTAACTGTAAGTCCCCCCTAACAGAAAAGGGATCTTCACCATGACCTCCAGTTCCTCTTTTTCCCCCACCAGAGGTTGTGAGGTCCGTTTCTTCCTCATGGCAAGAGAATGGAATTATCCTGAAATATGTGCTCCAGGGCAGGAGCTTTTGGTCCTATTGCACTGTTTACTGCCACATCATGTGAGGGTGAAAACTCTTCTGTGCTTTTCAGAAGATAAAAAGATGGTTCTCTGGATTAGGATGGCCCATTGATCCATCTTGATTCATCCATCCAGAAATAACTAAATATTTGTAGGCCATTGCTGGAAGGGCTCGTAATTTGTCACAGTGGGGAACCAGCAAGACTGATTTAAAAAAAAGGTACAATTACAGAGGAGGACACAAAGTGTTGGAGTAGCTCAGTGGGCCAGGCAGCATTTTCTTATAGACTTCCAGGGTCTTTCTAGACTTTAGAGGTACCCCCAGCAACTGGAAACAGGTCCCACCTTTCGGCCCTACCGAGTCACATCCAACTGCAGACCAGAAATCCCCTCCAGTTCCGAATCTACCACTATGGGTCTCCTCCATGAGAGTGAGGACCACCGTAAATTGAATGAGCAGAATGGGCATTGAATGCGGTGAATGAACTGAATTTCAGAATGTTTCTCCTGAATGAACCCATGGCTCCACATCTTCCTTACTTCTCCCCCCTTCCCCCCCCCCCCCTCCACCCTCATATCAGTCTGAAGAAGGGTTATGACCCAGAACGTTGCCAAGTTCCTTTGCACATACAAGCCTCACCCGTTGCTCCCCAGTCTGGCATCTGCTCTGCCCGCAAAGTGATAACATGACTTGTGACAGTGACATTAGTGAAATGCCCCATGCTTTTGATCCCACTGCTAGGAAATCATGTGAGAAACGTGAAGAAGATAAAAAGATGTTTCTCTGGAGACTTGATATCCATATAAATAACATATAACCATTGCTAAGGGCTCGTACAGCACAGGGGGAACCAGCAGACCATCTCAATTACAGAGGAGGACACAAAGTTTGGAGTCCGTGCCCAGAACACATTTTTAGACTCCCTTAGTCCCATATACAGCTGCGCTCAGACCATAACCACCGAGTCCATTCCCTTCCCATCCATAGTAACTAGCAATTTATTTTTAATGAATGTATGAATGAAAACGAACCAGTGCCAAGTCACATACAAGGACCTTCACTGGACAAGTGATCAACATCCACACAGCTACCACTCTCTGACTTAGTAAAGAAACCTCTGGAGACTTTGCACCCCACCCAAGGTTCCCGTGTAGTTCCCGGAGGTTGCCGGAGGTTGCAGGTAGTGGAAGCAGGTAGGGAGACTGACAAAAACCTCTGGGAAGTGGGACAGGGGCATAAGGAATGACACATCAAATCCTACACACTATTTACAATTTACAATTTTACAATTTACCAAAGCCAGTTAACCTACAAATCTGTGAGTTTTTGGTGTGTGGGGGAAAACCAGAGAATCCGGAGAAAACCCACAGTCACAGGAAGAAGTTATACATTTCGTATAGTAAGAATCTTCAGCCCAAGAGCATTGGGCAAGATATTGAATCCATGCATTGGCAGCTGATAAAAATCCCATGCAAGTCCTTGAAGGAGCAAAACAGCTTGAAGGAGCGAAGGGGCATCTCAAAAACTATTCCCCTCCCCATCCCATCAGGCACCACTTGCCCCATCTTTGGAAGTGTATGCAATTCCCACATGGGTAACAGCAATCACCTCAGAAATATTACGCAAAAAAGAATGGAAGCATATCGTGCGTGATCCCAAGAGAAGATGTTACCTTAAGCTTCTCTAGCCCTGGAGGGGTTGAGGTATAAGGAGAGATTGGATAGGCTGGGACTGTTTCCATTGGCATAGAAGGCTGACGTTTCCACTGGGTGGCGCTGCGATGGCAGCCTCGCCAACAGTCTGTCAGTCCCTTTGTCTCTTTTTTGTTATTTTTAATGTTTTAGAAGTTTGTGTTAACGTTCTCTGGTTTGTTTTATGTGGGGGGTGGAGCCGGGGATCGGGGGAAACCTTTTTACAGTCTCTTACCTTGCCGGAGATGCGATAGTTTTCCGGTTCATATCTCTGGTCGCTCTGCGGCCTAACATCATGGAGCTGGAGGCCTGGAGGACTGACTTTGAGCCCCACAGCGGGGCGTGGACTTACCATCGGGGCTGATCCCTTGGGATCCCTGGGATCGTGCTTCAACTGCGGCCTGCGGTCTTTAACATCAGGAGCTTGCAGTCTCGGGTAAGAGCCAATGTCGGGAGCTGCAAAGTTGCAGAATGTTTCAACCGCCGGGTCGATCGCCGGCTCAGGGAGCTGACATCCCCCCCGATGCAGGAGCTTGATCGCCCCAACACCGAGGGCCCGAACATCGGCTACGGGAGTCAAGATCGTCCCGTCAACGGAAAGCTCGAGGCCCCCGACTGCAGGAGAACAATGAAGGGAAGAGATTTGCCTTCCATCACAGTGAGGAATGTGGAGGAGTCACTGGAGGGATGTGGAGGAGAATGTGGTGGATGTTTATGTTAAAATGTATTTTGTGTGTTCTGTTGCTTTTTATTAGTATGAATGCATGGCAAATCAAATTCCTCGTATGTTGCAAAACATACTTGGCTAATAAAGTATGATTGTGATTGTGATAGAGATATATAAAATCATAAGGGGCATAAACAAGGTAGGTAGTCACAGTTTTTGTTCCCTGGATAGGGGAGTTTAAAAAAAGAGGGCACAGCTTTAAGGTGAGAGGGAAACTGTAAGTGTGAAAAATGTTCTCTGCATTGGATTTAAACTGATTTATTTCAGTTTCCTGTGGCTGTACTTACTCTAGTCTGTAAAGCACGATGTCATTGTGTGATATATTGGAAGATTAGAAGTTACTTCCTCTTTTTTTAATCTAATACAGGCAGCATCTTAGGTTTGTGCAATGATTTGCGTGGGTGGAGAAGAAGCCCTCAGGTTCAGCAATAATAAAGAATGGTTTTCAATATTTAGTTAAGGAAATAAATGTCACAATTGTGCAACACCTCTGCCCCTGTCCCACTTAGGAAACCTGAACGGAAACGTCTGGAGACTTTGCGCCCCACTCAAGGTTTCCGTGCAGTTCCCGGAGGTTCCCGGAGGTTTTTGTCAGTCTCCCTACCTGCTTCCACTACCTGCAACCTCCGGCAACCACCTGCAACCTCCGGGAACCGCATGGAAACCTTGGGTGGGGCGCAAAGTCTAATCTTTTGTTTAAGTTGCAAAATCTCTTTCTCCTCAAAAGAAAGCAAGGTGCTAAGTAGCCTTTTGTGAACGAGTTTTCATGAATTATATGAAAAGCTTGGAAATATGGGCAAACCAATGAGGGTGAAAGCAATAGACTTGAAGCAGACTCTGCCACTCTGATGGAATAAACAGACAAGTGGCAGATCAAATTTAATGTGGAGGAATGCAGGAATATATTTAGGCAGGCCAAATAAGAAGAGTCAATACAGACAAGATGGTAAATTTGAAAGAAATCTAAAAGAAGGCGTGGGTGTATACGTGCATCAATCTTTGAAGGTGACAGAACTGATTGAAGGAGCAATTATAATTGATATGTGATGGTTACCTTCACTAGTAAAGCAGGGAATAGAAACCAAAAAAGAATATGCTGCACCCCTTATAACAGTAAAACAGCCGTACTCGATTATACCAGTAAGGAATCTGTTAAGCCTTTCATGTGACATTATTTTTCCTATTTTTGTGATCTGAACCGTTTTATTTCAGCTGGGTTAATAACATTTCCAAATATGTTATATTCATGCTAACCTCAAACAATGATATTATACACACCCAACCACCAAAGTGAGTAACTGTTTCCTTGATAATGCTGCCCAATGAACCAATACATTTACAATACAGTTGAAAAGTTACCACGGTGTTGATTTGATTGCACAGGAACAGTCTTCTGGAAGTGATCTGACAACTTTCATCTTAACTAATTTTCACAATGAGACCAGATGCACAATCTTTGGAGATACAGGTACAGCGGTAAACCAGGGCCCTCAGCCCACCAATTACCGACCAGCGTTCCCCTCGTACAGTAACATTATCCTACACACTTGGCACATTTTACAATTTTTAACGAAGCCAATATGCCTTTGGAGTGTGGGAGGAAACCGGAGCACCCGGTGAAAACCCACATGGACACAGGGAGGACCTACAAACTCCAGTCAGCACCTATCAGCATCCGTAGTCAGGATCAAACCCAGGTCTCTGGCGCTGCAAGATGGTATTTTTAAATGAAAAGAGAATCCAGAAATCGGAGGTGCAAAGGGACTTGGGGTGCTGGTGATAACTCCCGATATGTTAATCTGCAAGTCGAATTGGTACAAAGGAAGGCAAATTCAATGGTAGCATTTATATCGAGGACTGGAATGCAAAAACAGAGATGTAATGCTCTATAATGTGCTGGTCAGGCCGCATTTGGAATACTGTGAGCAAATTTGGGCACCATAACTGAGGAAGGATGTGTTGGCTCTGGAGAGGGTCCAGAGGAGGTTTACAAGAATGATTCCAGGAATAAGTGGGTTTGCATATGATGAGCATTTGACAGCACTGGGCCTGTACTCGCTGGAGTTTAGCAGGTTGAGGGGGGACCTCATTGAAACTTACAGAATAATGAAAGACACAGATAAAGTGGATGTGGAAAGGGTGTTTCCACTGGTGGGAGAGTCGAGGACTAGAAGTCATAACCTCAGAATACCCAGGCTCTTCAAAGTAATCTTCAGATTAAAAGAGTGTTATTTTAGAAAGGAAATGAGGAGAAACGTCTTTAGTCATATGATAGTTAATCTGTGGAACTCATTGCCAGAGGCCAAGTCAGTGAATATTTTTAAGACAGATTCTTGATTAGAATGGGTGCCATTGGTTATGGGGAGAAGGTAGGGAAATGGGATTAGGAGGCAGAGATCAGCCATGATTGAATGGCGAAGTGGACTTGATGGGCTGAATGGCATAATTCTTCTCTGAGAACTTGAGTACGTGAAATTGTTAAGAGCTAAACAACAGTTCCATGCATGTTCCCAGATTCTACAAGCTGGCATAGGTCACCAATTAGCATAGTAGGAAGATTACTTTGAAGAGCCTGGGTATTATTGTAAAAATGTGGGGGTAATTGTTATATGGTTATATGGTTATTATATGGTAATATCCTCAGTATTAAAATTTATAAAGTTGGGTAGACCTTGGGACCCTTCCCAGTCTGAAGATGGATCCCAGCCCTAATGTACAGAGGTGATGCTGCTGATCTGCTGAGTTGCTCCAGCACATTGGGGTCTACATTTCCAGCATTCGCAGGTCCTTGTGTCTCCAATAATATGTACATTCACTTTATAAAACAGACTAACATTGTCTCAGTTTACCTGCAGCTGAAGCCTTCATCTGCACCTCCATTAATTCTAGACTTGACTATTCCAATGTACACTTAGCCAGCTTGACAAGTTCCACTGCACATACTCCTCTATCCTAAACCTAAAAGATAGAGACAAAATGCTGGAGTAACTCAGCGGGTGAGTCAGCATCTCTGGAGTAAAGGAATAGGTGACGTTTGGGGTCGACACCCTTCTTCAAATCCAACCCAAAATGTTGTTTATCCATGTCCTCCAGAGATGCTACCCGACCTGCTAAGTTACTTCAGCACTTTGTGTATATATAATTAGTACTGGAATGTGTTTGTGGCTCTAAGGTTATCTGAGAGGAATTACATTGCAAGAGGCAATCATGTTTTTCCAGTTGTTGTTGTGCGTATAAGATCACGTGGGTATAGAACATCCGGGAAATTCAGTGCACAGAGACAAGTTACAGTAATTTAAATTCCTAGGTGAAAAATGTAACCAGATTAATTATAAGCATCTGACCCTACCGACCTGTAAATCCTCCATTGGTTGTCCGGATGATCACTTAAGTCCAGTACACCAGTGGTTCCTTTAAGGTGCATCTTACATAATGGCAGCAGATTATCGTGACTTGCTGACCATTCATCAGTGATTTGTTTGTCATGCATTTTCTTTTTATCATTCCTTAATGGTCCTCGTCCTCCTTTTCCAAATTCCCAGATAAATGCCCAGTGGCATTTCATCAAAAAAAATGCTGGGAATTGAAGACCTGCACATGTCTGAATTTTTACATAAGTACCTCTCTTTACTCAGAGAGTGGTGGCTGTGTGGAATGAGCTTCCAGTGAAGGTGGTGGAGGCAGGTTCGTTTTTATCATTTAAAAATAAATTGGATAGTTATATGGACGGGAAAGGTATGGAGGGTTATGGTCTGAACGCAGGTGTATGGGACTAGGGGAGAATACGTGTTCAGCACGGACTAGAAGGGTCGAGATGGCCTGTTTCCGTGCTGTAATTGTTATATCAGATTCAATTTTAATTGTCATTGTCAGTGTACAGTACAGAGACAACGAAATGCATTTGGTTATATGGTTACCACACTGAGCTTTCTGCTGTAAGTTTATGCCCCTGTCCCACTTAGGAAACCTGAACGGAAACCTCTGGAGACTTTGCGCCCCACCCAAGGTTTCCGTGCAGTTCCCGGAGGTTTTTGTCAGTCTCCCTACCTGCTTCCACTACCTGCAACCTCCAGCAACCACCTGCAACCTCCAGGAACCGCACGGAAACCTTGGGTGGGGCGCAAAGTCTCCAGAGGTTTCCGTTCAGGTTTCCTAAGTGGGACAGGGGCATAACTTTGTCCTTAAAGCACAAATGTATCAGATTTATTTTAATCCATTGGGTTGTTAATCATTAGATTTTGTTATTGTCGGTCAAATAACAGAGAGGGACAAATAGCCTGATAATCTGGGCAATTAGTATCTCAAAGGACATCTTTAGCTTGACATAAATTGCTGGATATTTAATCCGTAAGAGTGTGCCTCATGGTTATTTCTCCGCAGTTTCTAACCCATGGCACAATGCGAACAGGAAATATGTACAGATCTTTAATACAGATATCTGCTGTATATGGCATAAAAAAACCATACAAATGTTTCCTGTCTGTGCCACTTGAATTCCTGATGTCACATTTGAGATTCATAGAGTTGTGAAGCAGTGAAACAGACAATGCGGCCCAACTTGTGCCTGCCGACCAATTTGCCTACATGAGTAGGTCCCATTTCCGTGTGTTTGGTCTATGTCCCTCAACATTTCCTATATATGTTATATGGTTATATCCATGTAACTATCTAAATCACTTTCAAACATTGTACTTTTACCTACTTCTACCACTTCTTCTGGCAGCATGTTCCATATGCTCACCACTCACTCTGTACAAAAGTTAACCCTCAGGACCCCTTTAAATCTTTCCCATCTCATCTTAAAACGTATAACACCCACTAGTTTTTGAATCCTCTTTCTTGGGAAAAAGACTGTGACCATTCATCTTATCTATGCCCTGCATGATTGTTTGTGCCTCTATTATATCTCACCTCTCAGTCTCGAACCCTGCAGGATTAAAAGCCAAGTTTTAGTTTTAAGCTTTAGTCTTAGACATACTGTGTGGGAACAGGCCATTCGGCCCATCAAATTGTGCCAACCCATATAGAAATTCTATGTTATCCCTTTTTAGCATCCTACACATGAGGAGCAATCTACAGAAGCTAATTAACCTACAAACCGGCACGTCTTTGGAATGTGGGAGGAATCCTGAGCACCCGGAGAAATAGCTTGCGGTCTCAGGGAGAACAGGGAGTAAAAAGTCCGTACATACAGCATCCATAGTCAAGATCAAACCTGGGTCTCTGGCACTGTAAGGTACCAAGTCTACATCAAGACTATCTCAATTATGGCTAACAAATAATTTCGCCAGGAAAACAGCTATTTATTTTCTGGATTCCTACAATTTTCTAAGCCATATTTTGGAGATTTAGCCATCTTTATGCTCTTTAAGATTTCCGGCATGCTACTTTGGTAACGTACATATTTCAAGACATCACTATTCCCTTCCTTGAATTCTCCTGTGGCTCCACACACAAATGACCACATTGATCCTTAAGGAAACCTATTCTCTCACTAGTTACTTTTTGCTCTAAATACACTTGTAGAATGTCTTCGGATTCTCCTTCACCTTCTGTGCCAAAGCTATCTCATGTCCTCATTTTGCCATCCTGATTTCCCTCTTAAGTGTATTCCTACATTTCTTATACTCGTCAAGGGATTTGCTTGATTCTAGCTGCTTTTCCCTGACAACCGCCTCATTTTCTTTGACCAGAGCCTCAATATCCCTCATCAACCAGTGTTCCCTAATCCGGCCAGTTTTATCCTTCACTCTACCGGCCAGCTTTATCCTTCACTCTAACAGGAACAATCTTTTAAGGTGGAGACTGATTCTTCATTAGTACGGGTGCCAGGGGTTATGGTCAGAGGCAGGACAATGGGGTTGTGATGGAAAGATGGATCAGCCGTTATTGAATGGTGAAGTAGACTTGATGGGCTGAATGGCCTAATTCTGCTCATACAACTTATGAATTTATGAATATATTTGTCATAATATGTTTGCAAATTCAAATTCCTGCTTATTTTTATCAATAGAATGGTACAGGTTAATTCCTCACCAGTTCCTTTTGTTCCTTATTTTAACTGTTGGTTTTGGTAGAGTGGGTTACCCAACCAATTCAGGGAGGAACATCATGCATTAGTGCTAAATTGAGTCCTGTCATGTCATTAAGACGCTGTAGTTATTTTGAGCAAGATTTATTGGGAAAGCCATTATGTCTTTTACAGATAAACTGAAGCAGGTCACAAAATGGTGATTAAGACCAAGTCCTTTGGTACAGTTAAAATACTCCTCTATGGTCTCAAAAAAATAAAATCACTTTTATTTGCATATTATGGGTATGTTACAAAACCTACCTGAATCGTGGCTGAGCATCTGCCCCACCCCTTGTGTGTGATTTTGGCGCTGTTTAGAGGGGGCGGGTTTAAAACGCGGTTTTTACTAGGCTGTTGCAATCGAAAATGTTCAGCCTAGTAAATCATTAACGGAAAATCGCTGAAAGACCCCGTCGCAAAAGGTATTATTAGTTTTTATGGCCTTGTAAAATAGTTAGAGTAGTTTAAAAATCACTCTCTCACTCCGCAACCTCTCGCAGCCCCAGGGTTTTATAAAGCAAACAATTAAAGGTATGTACCTTATTTTTACATTAAATGGGGCATGTATATAACCCTGTTATTAAAGTTTTCTATAGCGAGTAGCTCATTTTGGGCTCTTTATATCCCGCAGTATTTTTCTGGGCATTTGAGGGCACAAATCCAGCGCAATGTGAACGTTCTAAACCAGCGCGTTCACAGGAACCCACTAGAAAGCCGATTTAAATTGACTTTAATTTACAGCAATTGAACACTAAATTCCTTCCATTTGGCCTATAAATTGATGTAAATTAGATTTAAAAATCATGTTTTATTGTGAATTATTTGTGAATATTATTTGGACACTTGGGCTATTTAAAAATGTTAATCATTTATTAAGAAATGGATAGGTGTTTAGATCTAGTAAATTGAAGTTTGAAATTAGCTACAATTGGGTAACTAACTAATTATATGCTTTAATTTCAGGTCATCCAAGTTAGATTATTTTATATTTGTTTCAGAATGGTTCAATCTATGATAACTGAAAATTTCATTCAGTTCTCTTAATTTTTAAGAAGGTTATGTGCTTTTGACTGTCCACGATCACAGCTTTTTTGTTATGTCCATAGAAAATCAATAGGGAACAAGATGCTAATTTCCGAGTATGAAAATGGCCATAACTTTTTTATTACTTGAGATATGAAAGTGAATTAGGTGTCAAATTAAACTTATTGTTATGCTTTATCTGATGGGATAAATTGCACTTGATTTTTTAAATCTCAAAATTTTGTAACATTGCTACATATTAGAAAAATATAACGATGAATAAGTTAACATTCAAATCCTCATTGATGTCAATTACTGGCAATGGAAATCTCATATTATGACAAACATTTCTCTAGGTTGATCTGAAGGTATAATAGTTAGAATTTTTTAAATTTTATTTATTATTAGAAGTAAGTACAATACAGTGGTACCTTTTTTCAGGTGCCGAATATATGTTAACATGATACATTCTCTGTACAACTTCATTTTTTTTTTTTTTTTTTAAAGAGAGAAATTAGAAAGAAAGAGATAATAGAGAGTAGAAAAACATGTAGTGTGTGTAAAAAAAGAAAGAGATAGTGAGGAAGAGAAATAAGAAAGAAGAGAGAGCAGGAGGGAGATTAACAATTAGGCGGTAGGAGATGAGTTTTTATATTGTTGATCATCTTTCACCCAGATCTGAAACATTTGGTTTTTACGATACTGTTGCACCACATGAATCCAAGAAGTCAATAAATGGAGACCAACTCGTTAAGAATTGGTCTTGTTTATCTATTAGGAGGAGTCATTATTTTACTTGAATTTAAATGGAAGCTGCTTTTCAGAAGCTGTTTATTTTGTGTAGTTTTAATCGAAGAGTACACTCCTGAAAAGATGTATCCACTGTTCCTACTTTCCTTTGCGTGCCACTTGACTTCTCACAATGATGAGTTACTACCTAAGCTGAAAGTATAAATATAAATCGATTCTGAAAATCAGATTTTACCATTAAAAGAAAGAAATACATGACTCGTGTGAACTAGCGAGAAACTAGAAATACAATAGAAAACAAAGAATTTGTGTTACTTTTTCTCCTTGGTTATACTGAAATTGATCAAATCAGAACTGAATCTGCTGTTAACCACAGTAAATGCCTTTGACATAGTGACTACTGAGAGTTTGCTAATTTAGTAGTCACTATTGAAAACAATAGATGGAACAATAGATAGATATCCGGACAAGCAGCTCTTTTATTGTTTCGCTCATTCTACTTATCACTATATTGGTCGCATAGAGCCAAATTATTGGAAATGGTGTTTATTTTTTCTGCCATTGACAAAGTGCTGGAGAAACTCAGCGGGTGCAGCAGCATCTAAGGAGCGAAGGAAATAGGCAACATTTGGGGCCGAAACCCTTCTATGCCTTAACTTGATCCACAAATATTGATGATTTTCAGGATTCAAAGAAGCTACCAGCAATGTAATAAAAAATCCTAATTATCTCATGGCCATTTTGCCAAAAAGTATTCAAGTAGAGTAGATAGCATCTTGAATGTTTGCAACAAAACTCAGGAGTATTCACCTGCCCTGTCTACATTTTCAATTTCATTTTGTGGTACTGTAACATTGATATTGTAGTTTTATAGAATGACTGAAAATAACTAACATGAGATCATAAATAAAATACCACAAATTTGAAACAAAAGTAGAAAATGTTGGAAATACTCAGTAGATCAACTGACATCAGTGGAGTGAGAAACATTATTAACATTTTTGGTAAAGGCACAAGATTGTGCAGATGCTGGAATCTGAAGCAAAAAAACAAACTGCTCAAGGAACTCAGCGGGTCAAACAGTATATGTAGGGGGGGAAGGAATGTCAATATTTCAGGTCAAGATACTGCATCAGGACATTCCAAGTAATATGCATTGAATCGCGACTTCATGAAAACTTTAAACAGTATTCTGGTGAAAGATCATTGATCTAGATTAGAATGCTAACTTTGTTTTTCTCTCCAGATCTTCTTACTGCCTATATATCTGTTTTTTTTTGGTTGTTTTTTTTTCTCTGTTAGATCGTCTAGCTCATAGAAATATATATTATTTATAATAATATTTCAAATTTCAGCCAACAGTAAAGAAAAATTAATTTGCCTAAATTGATTCAAATTCCATCATATTGGTTAAACATAGAACATCACATAGAGAACCAGAGTTGCTCTTTAGATTAACATCACACATTTGGAATTATGTTGTCACTTTAACACCACTGGAATGTAATAGAAGTGCACCACTGCATCAGCCGATGTCAAGATCGCAAGGATTTAGTATTTGGGAAATTGGAAAAGGTGCAGAGGAGGTTTACCAGAATTATTGTAGGAAGGCACTGCAGATGTTGGTTTAAACCGATGATAGACACAAAATGCTGAGTAGCACAGGTAACATCTCTGGATAGAAGTAATGGGTGACGTTTCGGGTCAAGACCCTTCTCCAGTCTGATGAAGGGTCTTGACTGGAAACATCACCCGTTCCTTCTATCTATTCCTAAAGACTGGATAGACTCGGCTTGTATTCGCTAGAATTTAGGAGATTGAGGGGGATCTTATAGAAACTTACAAAATTCTTGGTTTGAGGGGTTGGACAGGCTAGATGCAGGAAGATTGTTCCCAATGTTGGGGAAGTCCAGGACAAGGGGTCACAGTTTGAGGATAGAGGGGAAATCCTTTAGGACCGAGATGAGAAAAACATCCCTGGAACTCTCTGCCACAGAAGGTAGTTGAGGCCAGTTCATTGGCTATATTTACAAGGGAGTTAGATGTGGCCCTTGTGGCTAAAGGGATCAGGGGGTATGGAGAGAAGGCAGCTACAGGATACTGAGTTGGATGATCAGCCATGATCATATTGCATGGCAGTGCAGGCTCGAAGGGCCGAATGGCCTACTCCTGCACCTATTTTCTATGTTTCTACCCACAAATGTTGCCTGTCCAACTGAGTTACTCCAGCATTTTGTGTCGATTACTGGAATTATGCCTAGATTAGAGGGTATTACCTACATGATGAGGTTGGACAGACCTGGATTGTTTGCTCTGGAAACCCAGAGGATGAGGCCTGATAGGAGTATATAACATTATGAGAAATGTAGGAAGGGTAAACTCAGAAGTATTTTCCCTGAATGGATATACCAATACTAAAGGGCATAGCTTTAAGGCAAAGTTTAAAGGAGATATGCGTGCAAGTTGTTTTTCCCTACAGAGGGTGGTGAGTGACTGTAACAAACTGCCAGGGGTGGTGGTGGAGGTAGGGAATGGGAATGGGGAATGGGATGCAGGGAATGGAGGGATATGAATTCTGTGCTAGCAGATAAGGGTTGGTCTTGGCATCATGTTCAGTACAGACATTATGGAACAAAAGACCTCTTCCTGTTATGTACTGCTTTATTTTCTATGTATCTATTTCCCAAGGACGGAATATGCATCCACCAGACCATAGCCACATCAAAAGATCTGTCTTTATTTTGTGGTGAAAAACGAACGCTCTCTAATCATTAAAGAAGTGACACTTTTAAACTGCTATCATAGCTCTGTGCTGGGATACAACATTGCTTGTTTGCAGAATAGTTGAAATTGATTGTATTACCTCGCACTATTGCAGTCTGTTCTATGTAATTTGAAAATGCTTGCAGTTGGTAATCCAGCAAGCATGTTTGCAATAGCTTACCCATTATGCATCATAGCTCTACTATATATTGTACAATCTGCATTGATCTGAAGAGGCAACATAACCACAGCTCATCGTACTGTTGCTGAATGCTAACTGTAGATGCAATGCAAGAAATATTCGAAACTGGACCAGCTAGCCTAAGCATGTATTCAGCTTAATCTATAAGAGTTTTATATCAGAAATGTTTTGCATTTAATTTTGATGTGTAGGTAACGAATGCTATACTCTCTATCAATATGTTACAGTTATTAAAATGTCAAATAGAAACAGGATAAAAATTTTGCCAATGAGATTACAGAATAATGAAAGGCATAGATAGAGTCGGTGTGGAAAGGATGTTTCCCCTGGTGGGAGAATCTAGGACCAGAGGTCAGAGCCTCAGAATTAAATGGCGCTCTTTTAGAAAGGAGGTGAGGAGGAACTTCTTTAGTCAGAGGGTAGTTTATCTGTGGAACTCAATGTCAGTGGATATGTTTAAGGCAGAGATAGACAAATTCTTGATTAGAACAGGTGTCAAGGGTTATGGGGAGAAGGCAGGAAAATGGGATTAGGAGGCAGAGATCAGCCATGATTGAATGGCACAGTACACTCGATGGGCCGAATGGCCTAATTCTACTCTGAACACGTGAACTCTCCCAACTTTGCTCCTTATGTTTCAGTGTTCACATGAAGAAGGTAATAGCCCAGCAGTATTTCATCATGTCCTATTGTTTACCAGATCACATGATTATCTGGCAGCTTAATATTTAGAACAGGAACAAAAAAATAGAGAATAATTGGAGGCAGTGATACAGAACTACTGCAAATCTCCATGCGGCAGTGTGCATACAGGATGCAAACCAACCTACTGCAGCACAAAGTGACAACAGACTCTGAGGAAATAGAATGAAATGTATTTTCATTAACATTGATTATTAATTCACTTTTCCTTCCATTTTGGCAAAAGCACAGATTTATTTTTAAGAAAAAAGAATTACATTAACAGTCACAAAATAAATATAAAGCCAATAGTCATTGTCTTAGCTGTGCAAGAGTAAATTAATGAATGAATACAAACAAACCCAATCACAGTACTGAGAGAATATTCATAAGAAGATAGCATATCAGCACAAATATATAGAATTTGGTGATCTCTGCCTAAAGCAACCTTGCTGTCAGCTAGCTTAAAAAAAACAGAAGTGGCTCTAAGACACCTACGGAAGGAAGTATACCACCAGTTTTCTTTCAGGCCATGCAGATATTCTGACTGTTTTGAATAGCTATATTTAGAATGTTAGTTTGAGTTTTATTTTTCTTTTCAACACCAATACTTTACTCTTAATGTTACTAAATAAAAAATGCAAACATTTTTACTGCACTCCAATCCTTTTGGAAATCATTAGTGCAAAGATTTCCTTGACGATCTGATATAGTCAGTAGCTATTTAAAAAAAAACATGTATAGAATGTACCTCTAATTTGTGTCCGTGCATTATTGCAACATTTCTCAGTACCACAGTAACACTGCAGCATCAAGCCTGTTGAACCAACGTTACCAGAGGAATAACATGTACAAAGATAGTCAAAAAATAAAATCTGTCGGGCTGAGCAATGCAGGATTTCAATTAGAATCAATCAATCCTATTCTTAGAGAATATCTGACCACACAACAAGATACATGAAAGTTAATAAATTACATGAATCCCACTGACTGCTCAGTTGGATAGGACCAATCAAAAGCACACAAATGGATTTAGGTTCAGTAGACTTTGTTATGTCATGACATTTTTAATGTTATTATAACCCTTTAATATGAAGGTAATGAGATTGATCATTCACAAGAATGACAATTCAAGACAACTCTTATCGAAACCAACACAGAATAGGATCAGGCAGATTTACAAATGTTCCTAAATATTTTTGCATATGCCAAAATGTTAGGAAGGGCAATGGGCAGAGGCAGGGACTGGTGAGTACCCCGGTGGCTGTACACCTTGAAAATAAGTACTCATGTTTGAGTAAGGGTGGGGGAGACAGCCTACCTTGGGGCAGCGACAGCGGCCAGGCCTCTGGGACAAAGACCGGTCCTGTTGCTCAGAAGGGTAAGGAAAAGAAGAGGAGGACAATTGTAATAGGGGACTCTATAGTCAGGGGGTCGGATAGGCGATTCTGTGGACGCAGACAGGAGCCCCGGATGGTAGTTTGCCTCCCTGGTGCCAGGGTCAGGGATGTGTCTGAACGTGTCCAAGAAATCCTGAAATGGGAGGGAGAGGAGCCTGAGGTTGTGGTACATATAGGTACCAACGACATAAGTAAAAAAAGAGAAGAGGTCCTGAAAGAAGAATTTAGGGAGTTAGGTAGAGAGTTAAGGAGAAGGACTGGAAAGGTAACAATCTCAGGATTACTGCCTGTGCCACGCGACAGTGAGAGTAGGAATGGAGCGAGGTGGAGGATAAATGAGTGGATGAGGGACTGGTGCAGTGGGTATGGATTCAAGTTTCTGGATCATTGGGACCTCTTTTGGGGAAGGTGCGACCTGTACAGAAAGGATGGGTTGCACTTGAACTCGAGGGGGACCAATATCCTGGCGGGGAGATTTGCAAAGGCTACTGGGGAGACTTTAAACTAGTATGGTTGGGGGGAGGGACTCAAATTGGGAAAGCTAGCAGTCAGTGTGTGAGGCAGGAGGCAGAGAATGGTAGCACTCTGACCCAAAATGTAGGGGAGAGAGAAGAAAAAGACAATAAACAGAGAATAAGAGAGGGTGGGTTTCTTAAATGTGTATATTTTAATGCTGGGAGCATTGTAAGAAAGATGGATGAACTTAGAGCCTGGATTGACACCTGGAAGTATGATGTTGTGGCGATCAGTGAAACATGGTTGCAGGAGGGCTGTGATTGGAAACTAAATATTCCAGGATTTTGTTGCTTCAGGTGTGATAGAATTGGAGGGGCAAGAGGTGGAGGCGTTGCATTGCTTGTCAGGGAAGATATTACAGCAGTGCGTTGGCAGGATAGATTAGAGGGCTCGTCTAGGGAGGCTATTTGGGTGGAACTGAGAAATGGGAAAGGTGGTAGCAACACTTATAGGGGTGTATTATAGACCACCAAATTGGGAGCGAGAATTGGAAGAGCAAATATGTAAGGAGATAGCAGATATTAGTAGTAAGCAGAAGGTAGTGATTGTGGGAGATTTCAATTTTCCACACATAGACTGGGAAACACATTCTGTAAATGGGCTGGATGGGTTGGAGTTTGTAAAATGTGTGCAGGATAGTTTTTTGCTGCAATAC
Organism: Leucoraja erinaceus; assembly: GCF_028641065.1. Classification (NCBI taxonomy): domain Eukaryota; kingdom Metazoa; phylum Chordata; class Chondrichthyes; order Rajiformes; family Rajidae; genus Leucoraja; species Leucoraja erinaceus. The sequence goes on from NC_073378.1 coordinate 11,520,043, forward strand.
ATAGAAGTACCTACTAGAGAAGGGGTGGTGCTGGACCTCCTGTTAGGAAATGAGACGGGTCAGGTGGCAGAGGTATGCGTTGGGGAACAGTTCGGGACCAGTCATCACAATACCATTAGTTTCAATATAATTATGGAGAGGGTCAGAACTGGACCTAGGGTTGAGATTTTTGATTGGAGAAAGGCTAACTTTGAGGAGATGCGAAAGGATTTAAAAGGAGTAAATTGGGACAGTTTGTTTTATGGGAAAGATGTGGAAGAGAAATGAAGGACATTTAAAGGTGAAATTTTAAGAGTACAGAATCTTTATGTCCCTGTTCGTTTGAAAGGAAATAGTAAAAAATTGGAAAGAGCAATGGTTTTTAAGGGAAATTGGACACTTGGTTCGGAAAAAGAGAGAGATCTACAATAATTATAGGCAGCATGGAGTAAATGAGGTGCTTGAGGAGTATAAAGAATGTAAAAAGAATCTTGTGAAAGAAATTAGGAAAGCTAAAAGCAGATATGAGGTTGCTTTGACAAGTAAGGCGAAAGTAAATCCAAAGGGTTTCTACAGCTATATTAATAGCAAAAGGATAACGAGGGATAAAATTGGTCCATTAGAGAGTCAGAGTGGTCAAAGGCCTTACTGGTCCATATATACAACATCCACTGCTTTACCTTCATCAATTTCCCAAGTAACATCTTCAAAAAATTCAAGAAGATTAGTCAAACATGACCTTCCAGGCACAAATCCATGTAAGATGTTACTTGGGAAATTGATGAAGGTAAAGCAGTGGATGTTGTATATATGGACCAGTAAGGCCTTTGACAAGGTTCCTCGTGGAAGGTTGGTTAACAAGGTTCAATTGTTGGGTATTAATGGTGGAGTAGCAAGATGGATTCAACAGTGGCTGAATGGGAGATGCCAGAGAGTAATGGTGGATGGTTGTTTTGTCAGGTTGGAGGCCAGTGACTAGTGGGGTGCCACAGGGATCTGTGTTGGGTCCACTTTGTTTGTCATGTACATCAATGATCTGGATGATGGTGTGGTAAATTAGATTAGTAGGTATGCAGATGATACTAAGATAGGTGGGGTTGTGGATAATGAAGTAGATTTTCAAAGTCTACAGAGAGATTTATGCCAGTTGGAAGAGTGGGCTGAAAGATGGCAGATGGAGTTTAATGCTGATAAGTGTGAGGTGCTACATCTTGGCAGGACAAATCAAAATAGGACGTACATGGTAAATGGTAGGGAATTGAAGAATGCAGGTGAACAGAGGGATCTGGGAATAACTGTGCACAGTTCCCTGAAAATGGAATCTCATGTAGATAGGGTGGTAAAGAAAGCTTTTGGTGTGCTGGCCTTTATAAATCAGAGCATTGAGTATAGAAGTTGGGATGTAATGTTAAAATTGTACAAGGCATTGGTGAGGCCAATTCTGGAGTGTGGTGTACAATTTTGGTCGCCTAATTATAGGAAGGATGTCAACAAAATAGAGAGAGTACAGAGGAGATTTACTATAATGTTGCCTGTGTTTCATCAACTAAGTTACAGAGAAAGGTTGAACAAGTTAGGGCTTTATTCTTTGGAGCGCAGAAGGTTAAGGGGGGACTTGATAGAGGTCTTTAAAATGATGAGAGGGATAGACAGAGTTGACGTGGATAAGCTTTTCCCACTGAGAGTAGGGAAGATTCAAACAAGGGGACATGACTTGAGAATTAAGGGACAGACGTTTAGGGGTAACATGAGGGGGAACTTCTTTACCCAGAAAGTGGTGGCTGTGTGGAATGAGCTTCCAGTGAAGGTGGTGGAGGCAGGTTCGTTTTTATCATTTAAAAATAAATTGGATAGTTATATGGACGGGAAAGGAATGGAGGGTTATGGTCTGAGTGCAGGTATATGGGACTAGGGGCAAATACGTGTTTGGCACGGACTAGAAGGGTCGAGATGGCCTGTTTCCATGCTGTAATTTTTATATGGTTATATGGTTATATAGGAGTAGGCCATTCGGCCCTTCGAGCCTGCACCGCCATTCAATATGATCATGGCTGATCATCCAACTCAGTATCCTGTACCAGTCTTCTCTCCATACCCCCTGATCCCTTTAGCCACAAGGGCCACATCTAACTCCCTCTTAAATATAGCCAATGAACTGGCCTCAACTACCTTCTGTGGCAGAGAATTCCAGAGATTCACCACTCTCTGTGTGAAAAATGATTTTCTCATCTTGTTCCTAAAGGATTTCCCCTTTATCCTTAAACTGTGAACCCTGGTCCTGGACTTCCCCAACATCGGGAACAATCTTCCTGCATCTAGCCTGTCCAACCCCTTAAGTATTTTGTAAGTTTCTATAAGATCCCCCCTCAATCTTCTAAATTCTAGCGAGTACAAACCGAGTCTATCCAGTCTTTCTTCATATGAAAGTCCTGACATCCCAGGAATCAGTCTGTGAACCTTCTCTATACTCCCTCTATGGCAAGAATGTCTTTCCTCAGATTTGGAGACCAAAACTGTATGCAATACTCCAGGTATGGTCTCACCAAGACCCTGTACAACTGCAGTGGAGCTTCCCTGCTCCTATACTCAAATCCTTTTGCTATGAATGCTAACATACCATTCACTTTCTTCAATGCCTGCTGCACGTGCATGCCTACTTTCAATGACTGGTGTACCATGCCACCCAGGTCTCGTTGCATCTCCCCTTTTCCTAATCGGCCACCATTTAGATAATAGTCTACTTTCCTGTTTTTGCCACCAAAGTGGATAACCTCACATTTATCCACATTATACTGTATACTGCACACAGAGAGAGGTGAGTCTCTGGAACTCTCTGCCGCAGAGGGTAGTCAAGGCCAGTTCATTGGCTATATTTAAGAGTTAGATGTGGCCCGTGTGGCTAAGGGGATCAGAGGGTATGGAGAGAAGGCAGGTACGGGATACTGAGTTGGATGATCAGCGATGATCATATTGAATGGCGGTGCAGGCTCGAAGGGCCGAATGGCCTACTCCTGCACCTAATTTCTATGTTTCTATGTCTATGTTTCTATGTCACTGCCTGCCATTGTGAAAAGGACCCGTTTATTCCTACTCTTTGCCTCTTGCCAGCCAGTTCTCTATCCATCTGCAGTTTTTTTTATTACAGTTATTTGGCTGATGTTATTTAGCACAGTTTCTAATCAGTGTCAAACTTACTTCTTTTTATAGAGAAAATAAAGGGTACTAAATACGGGAGTAACTCAGCAAGTCATGCAGTGTCTGGTAAAGATGGATGAAGTGCTGTGAGGGAGAATGACTGAGTCAGCGGTATTCTCATGAAAGAAGGTATTCCAGCAATGCACTGCTTTTAAGAAAACAAGTTCCACGACTTTGATCAACAACACTGAAGGAATGGCAATTTATGGCACAGTCAGATTAATTTTTGACAGAGGCAAGTTTAGAGAGGCTGGAATTACAGTTGGTATGTCTCCCTTGCCTTTCTAGGCAGTGAATGCTGTGGATTTAGCTGAAGCTCTGGTAAATTGTCCCAGCGTATAGATCTACTCTGAAGAAGGGTTTCGGCCCGAAACGTTGCCCATTTCCTTCGCTCCATAGATGCTGCTGCACCCGCTGAGTTTCTCCAGCACTTTTGTCTACCTTCGATTTTCCAGCATTTGCAGTTCCTTCTTAAACACCTACTCTTCCAGATTTCAGATTCAATCAGATTCAGATCCCCTTTCTTTCGTGGGGTAGACTGACTCCCCTCCCACCCCCTCAATCTTTGCACATCCCCAATCCTTTCCACTCGTCACTTTAATTTCATTTTTTTATGACTGTTGGTAGATCAATTTCCCTCCTGGGATAAATAAAATAATATTGTATCGTATGGTATTGTGATCTTTATCTTGGCACCGTAATTATCGAATGTGAACAAATTGTCAGGTTGAGGTTTTTAAGATGGTTATAAATATGATGAGAAGATTATTTTGCATGTTAGAGGTCCAGCTGTTCAAATCTGGACACAATAGTTCAAAGTTCATTTCGGAAGCCAAGGGAATTTAAATTAAATAAAATGTGGAATTTAATTAACCATATAACCATATAACCATATAACAATTACAGCACGGAAACAGGCCATCTCGGCCCTACAAGTCCTTGCCGAACAACTTTTTTTCCCTTAATCCCACCTGCCTGCACTCATACCATAACCCTCCATTCCCTTCTCATCCATATGCCTACCCAATTTATTTTTAAATGATACCAACGAACCTGCCTCCACCACTTCCACTGGAAGCTCATTCCACACCGCTACCACTCTCTGGGTAAAGAAGTTCCCCCTCATGTTACCCCTAAACTTCTGTCCCTTAATTCTCAAGTCATGTCCTCTTGTTTGAATCTTCCCTATTCTCAAAGGGAAAAGCTGATCCACATCAACTCTGTCTATCCCTCTCATCATTTTAAAGACCTCTATCAAGTCCCCCCCTTAACCTTCTGCGCTCCAGAGAATAAAGACCTAACTTATTCAACCTATCTCTGTAACTTAGTTGTTTAAACTCAGGCAACATTCTAATAAATCTCCTCTGTACTCTCTCTATTTTGTTGACATCCTTCCTATAATTGGGCAACCAAAATTGTACACCATACACCAGAATTGGCCTCACCAATGCCTTGTACAATTTTAACATCACATCCCAGCTTCTATACTCAACATCCCAGCTTCTATACTCATTATTATTAAGCTAATTTCTCTAATGGTACTAATGAAAGAAATGACGTGGGTGGAACAGGGAAGAGGTCTTGCAAAATAAATATAGGGAGTTAGACAAAAGATTAAAAAGCAGGACCTTCAGTCGATACACATCACACTTTGAACTCGATCTTCAAGTTCGCCAACAACACCATCGTTGTTGGATTTACTATTTGCGGTATTTACAATTTACTGTCCTCCCTACCATCGAAGGGATCTATGGGAGTCGCTGCCTCAAAAAGTCAGCCAACATCGTCAGAGACCCACACCACCTTGACCACACTCTCATTTCACTCCTGCCATTGGGAAGAAGGTATATGAGCCTGATGCAGAAGGGGAGTATCCAGAGAGATGGGTTACACATGAATTGGAGGGACATAAGGAATAGCAGTAGAATTAGGCCATTCGGCCCATCGTCTACTCCGCCATTCAAACATGGCTGATCTATCTCTCTCTCCTTACCCCATCCTCCTGCCTTCTCCCCATAACATCTGACGCCTGTACTATTCCCAACAGGTCACCTGCGAGCTTCTGACGATGTCGTCTACTGGGATGTTTTTAAAAATGTGCTGTCAAGAGTTCCGGGCATGTGAGCTAGAGCAAATGGCAATGCAGGTGTGTGTAAGGAAGTCTAGATGATGCGAGGAATTGAGGCTCTGGTTAGGAAAAAGGAGGCATGAGATAAGTACAGGCAGCTGTGATCCCTGGAGGATTTAGGGAACTGAGGAGCATATTTAAGAAGGAAATCAGGGGGTGCAAAATGGGCAACGGATAACTCTGGCAGATAATATTAAGGAAAATCCAAAGAGATTTTATGTACATTAAGGGAAAGAGGATAACTAGAGAAGGAATAGGACCCTTCAGAAACAAATCAGTCATTTCAGTGTGAAGCCACAGGAAATGGGCAAAGTCATCAATGAGTGTTTCTCCTCTGTTTTTACTGTAATGACATGAAAACTGGGGATCATAGGACAGTTAATGAAGATGTCCTGAGCCCAGTCAGTATTACAGTTGAGAAGGTGCTGGATATCCGAAGGTGGATAAATCTCCCGGGACTGATCAGATATATCTGAGGACACTGTGGGAGGCCAGAGACTAAATTGCAGGAGCCCTGGCTGAGATAAATGAATTGCCATTGGGCACATGCGAGGTGCAGGAAGACTGGAGGACGGCTAATGTGCTATATTTGTGAAGGGCTGCAAGGAAAAGCCTGGGAACTATATATCAGTGAGCCTAATGTCTGCGGTAAGCACGTTACTGGAGAGGATTCTGAGAGATATGCGTTAGGAGAGACAAAGGCTTAGAGATTGTCAGCATGGTGTTGTACATGGGAGATCATGACTTATGAACCTGATTGAGCTTTTTGAAAAAGTAACCAAAAAAATTGTCAATGGCACAGCTGTAGACGTCTGATGTTCTACTAAGTATAGAAGTTGGGATGTAATGTTAAAATTGTACAAGGCATTGATGAGGCCAATTCTGGAGTATGGTGTACAATTTTGGTCGCCTAATTATAGGAAGGATGTCAGCACAATAGATACACAATACAATACACAATACACAATACAATTTATTTGTCACTTGAACCTCATAGAGGCTCAAGTGAAATGTTGTTTCTGCAGTCATACATACAAGAAAAAAAAGACCCAAGACACAACACAATTTACACAGACATCCATCACAGCGCATCTCCTCCTCGCTGTGATGGAAGGCAAAAAAACTTATCTCTCCCCTGCACTTCCCTCTCCCCCCATGTCAGAGTCAAAGTCAGAGCCCAAGTCAGAGCCCCCGGTGGGCGACAACAATTGTCCCGCGGCTATTAACGCCGCGCCGGGTGATGCAAGGCCGCGCTCCGGGTCTTGTTGTTGGAGCCCCGGGCGGGCGCTGGCAAAGTCCCGCAGCCGTTGAAGCCACGCCGGGCGATGATGAAAGGCCCCACTCCAGGTCATCCTCGACCCCGCTACTCGGGCGGGTGAAGTCGCCGTTGCGGAAGCCCCGAAAAGCGGTCTCCCAGCAGGGACCCGCGGGCTCCCGGTGTTACTGTCTACCAGACCTGCGGTTGGAGCCTCCGAATCCCCGGGGTCGGGTCACAGCAGCGCGCCACCACCGCTCCTCCCGCTCCGAACTCGGCCAGATCCACGATGGTGAGTAGCTCCGCAGCTCCGTGACTGGAGCCCCAACACGTTCCTGCTGGAGGCCGCTCCACGGTGCAGCCCCAACGACAACGGAGACCCGACAGGAAAAGGTCGGGTTCTCCGTGCAGGGGAAAGATTTTAAAAGTTTCCTCACCCCCCCGTCCCCCACACACACACACACACACATACACATACCCCATCAAAAAAATTAAAACTACAAGTACAGAGGAGATTTACTAGAACGTTGCCTGGGTTTCAGCAACTAAGTTACAGAGAAAGGTTGAACAAGTTAGGGCTTTATTCTTTAGAGCGCAGAAGGTTAAGGAGGGACTTGATAGAGGTCTTTAAAATGATGAGAGGGATAGACAGCGTTGACGTGGACAAGCTTTTCCCACTGAGAGTAGGGAAGATTCAAACAAGGGGACATGACTTGAGAATAAGGGACTGAAGTTTAGGGGTAACATGAGGGGGAACTTCTTTACTCAGAGCGTGGTAGCTGTGTGGAATGAGCTTCCAGTGAAGGTGGTGGAGGCAGGTTCGATTTTATCATTTAAAAATAAATTGGATAGGTATATGGACGGGAAAGGAATGGAGGGTTATGGTCTGAGTGCAGGTAGATGGGACTAGGGGAGAATAAGTGTTCAGCATGGACTAGAAGGGCCGAGATGGCCTGTTTCCGTGCTGTAATTGTTATATGGTGTTGTATGGTTATATAACCCTAGTCATTCTCTCTTCTCCCCTCTCCCGTCAGGCGGAACGTACAAACATTTGAAAGAACGTAGCACCACTGCAACACTGTCAAGAACAAATTCTTCCCTGATGGTATCAGTCTAAAGAAGGGTCTCAACCCGAAAATGTCACCCATTCCTTCTCTCCAGAGATGCCGCCTGTCCCGCTGAGTAACTGCAGCGTTTTGTGTCTATCTTCCCTGATGGCATCAGACTCTTGAATGGACTTCTCATAAGTGAAGGATGAATTCTTCCAATCTACCTTGCTGCGAGCCTTGCACTTTTCTATTTGCAACTTCACTGTTGCTGTAACATTATATTCTGCACTCTGTTTCTTTTCTCTTTTTGCACTTGTATTCATGTATGTTATAATTCCTTACACTTCAACGAGTGCAGTGAGATACTGCAGATGTTCTACCAACCGGTGGTAGCCAGTGCCATCTTCTTCGCTGTTGTGTGCTGGGGCAGCAGGGCGAAGGCTGTGGACGCCAATAGGATCAACAAACTCATCAAACTGGGTGCGGAGTTGGATTCTTGGGAGGTGGTCTTGGAAGGGTGGATGCACCACAAGCAGTGGAGCATCCTGGACAAAACAGCTCACCCCCTCCATGACACACTGGTCAACCTGAGGAGTACCTTCAGCAACAGACTCCACCAAGTTCCACCAAGATGCAGGAAAGAACGCCACAGGAGATCCTTCTTCCCTGTGGCTATCAAACTGTACAACTCCTCCCCCCTCAGTAGTGGGTTAGACTGAGGCTGACCCCCCCCCCCATCCCCTCAATCGTTGCACATCCACAAAGCCACTCGTCACTTTATTTTCATGTTTCATGTATTTTGTGTGTTTTATGACTGTTGCCAAATTAATTTCCCTCCTGGGATCAATAAAGTTCTATCGTATCGTATTCCACTCATATATGGTACAATCTGTCCAGATATTACGCAAAAGAAAGTATTTCACTGTATCTCAATACACATGGCAATAATAAAGCTATACCAATCATTCTGAGAATGAGAAATCATCATTTACATCCTCAAAGAAGCCCTATGAAACATTATCCCACCAATTGATATAAAAATCATATGATTTTAAATCTTCTCTTTGTTTCCGTTTTAGTCGTTAAAAAGTAAGAACTGGTTGATAAACCTGATCTTTCGTTTAAATATTCAGACTGAACCATGAGCAACGATTTCCATTTATGATGTTAGAAGATTCAATATTTGGTAGATGAAACTTTCTTTAAAAAATGCTTATGAGCAGAATCTGAAACATATTTTCCTTCTGAAATATATTTAACAGCACTGCGTTGGACACATAACCGAGTATTGTTTGTTATTATTTACACTGGCTTCCTCTCGTGCCTTAAATTGCCTTGATTCTGTATGCATTTTGCATAATGAATAAACTTCATGTTGAAACATGAAGTGAAAAGCTTGGAATGCTGAGGCTCAACCGATTTCACACAGAGAGTGGTGAATCTCTGGAACTCTCTGCCACAGAGGGTAGTTGAGGCCAGTTCATTGGCTATATTTAAGAGGGGGTTAGATGTGGCCCTTGTGGCTAGAGGGATCAGGGGGTATGGAGAGAAGGCAGGTACAGGATACTGAGTTGGATGATCAGCCATGATCATATTGAATGGCGGTGCAGGCTCGAAGGGTCGAATAGCCTACTCCTGCACCTATTTTTTATGTTTCTATGTTTCTATATAAACCTTCTTCCAAAACTGGAGTATTTGACACCACATCCGTGGAAAATGAGGTTACTTCAATATCAATATAAATATGATTCAAGCTTTTGGATCATCATTGCAATATATTGCATCTGTAACTACTAGAAACTCCTGAGAGTCAAGACTTAGCTCCAAAGGGAGATTACCATGCGGGGTGCACTACTGGTTTTGGTTGCCGGTGAAACCCCATACCTTACAGCTGGCTATTCTTAATTACCGCTTGCTGTTACACAGGGAACTAAAACCTCAAATTTGTTCATGTTTTATGCTATTTATAATACTCAAAGTACTTGTTCCATCCTTATATATATAAAGACAAAATATCATGGGCAACTTTGAATTTGGCTATTTATGTCTTTGGCTTGAATATTGTTTACATATTGATCTTATATTATATTAATCCAGTGACTGAAGATAATTCACTTTTTTATGATAAATATTGTTCCATTGATGTACTATGACCATCCATTTATTAAATAATTTATAAAGATATGTGGGATGTTTTTGCTATATGATATAATGCATATGAATATCTGCTATTTTGATAACATTGTTGATACTCATGTTAATATACTTATTGCAGATATCACAGTTAAAGGCAACCAATTAACACCAGACATGATTGAATCTTAAATATCAGTTTACTTCACTTTGTAGTATTTTGTAGCTAATTTAAGCTTGTAGTGATCAGAGAGGAGATAGCATCATAGAGTTGTAGAGTGATACAGCATGGAAACAGGCACTTCGGCCCAACTTGCTCACACCGGCCAACATGTCCCAGCTGCACAAGTCCCCGTTTGTTCCATATCCCTCCATACCTGTCCTAGCTATGCACTTGTCCAACTACGTCCTCTGGCAGCTTGTTCCATTTACCCACCACCCTTTGTGTGAAAAAGTTACCTCTCATATTCCTATTAAATCATTTGCCCTTCACCTTGAACCTGTCCTCTGCTCCTCGATTCACCGACTCTGACCATTTACCCGATCTATTCCTCTCATGATTTCATCATCCCTCATTTTCCTGCGCCAGTCCCTCATCTTCCTGCGCTCCAAGGAGTAGAGTCCCAGTCTACTTAGCCTCTCCCTATAGCCCAGAAACCTCTAGTCTTGGCAACGTCCTTGTAAATCTTTTCAAATCCTTGTACCCTTTCCAGATTGACAACATTTTTCCTATAACATGGTGCCCAGAACTGAACGCAATATTCTAAATGTGGCCTCACCAACGTCTTATACAACTGCAACATGACCTCCCGACTTCTATACTCAATACTCTGACTGATGAAGGCCAATGTGCCAAAAGCCTTTTTGACCACCCTATCTATCTGCGACTCCACCATCAAGGTACCACGTACCTGCACTCCTAGACCCCTCTGCTCTACAACACTCCCCAGAGCCCCAGCGTTCACTGTGTAGGTCGTGCCTATGTTAGGCTTCCAAAGATGCGACACCTCACATTTCTCTGCATTAAATTCTGCATAGAAACATAGAAATTAGGTGCAGGAGTAGGCCATTCGGCCCTTCGAGCCTGCACCGCCATTCAATATAATCATGGCTGATCATCCAACTCAGTATCCTGTACCTGCCTTCTCTCCATACCCCCTGATCCCTTTAGCCACAAGGGCCACATCTAACTCCCTCTTAAATATAGCCAATGAACTGGCCTCAACTACCTTCTGTGGCAGAGAATTCCAGAGATTCGCCACTCTCTGTGTGAAAAATGTTTTTCTCATCTCGGTCCAAAAAGATTTTCCATATCTTTAAACTGTGACCCCTTGTTTTGGACTTCCCCAACATCGGGAACAATCTTCCTGCATCTAGCCTGTCCAACCCATTAAGAATTTTGTAAGTTTCTATAAGATCCCGCCTCAATCTTCTAAATTCTAGCGAGTACAAACCTAGTCTATCCAGTCTTTCTTCATATGAAAGTCCTGACATCCCAGGAATCAGTCTGGTGAACCTTCTCTGTACTCCCTCTATGGCAAGAATGTCTTCCCTCAGATTAGGAGACCAAAACTGTACGCAATACTCCAGGTGTGGTCTCACCAAGACCTTGTACAACTGCAGTAGAACCTCCCTGCTCCTATACTCAAACCCTTTTGCAATGAATGCTAGCATACCATTCGCTTTTTTCACTGCTTGCTGCACCTGCATACCTACTTTCAATAATAATAATAATAATACATTTTATTTTCGGGCGCCTTTCAGACATCTCAAGGGCACCTTACAAAGATTAACAGGAATAAAAAACATATAATCAGACTAAAATAAATAACAAAGACATCACAGAAACACAAATTAAAAACATAATTCAGGTCTCGTTGTATCTCCCCTTTTCCTAATCGGCCACACATACTGTATCGAACGCATATCGGACTAAGCCAAACAAATATACTCAGCAATCCGATGATTAGTTTACTTCCTATCCAATCTCGCTTTGCAAGTTCTTTCCTTCATAATTTGGCATGGCAGTTTCTCGTTGTTCAAAAACAGTCAGAATACATTGTAGTCAAGCAATTACTGTGCCGTGTTTCAGTGATGCCTCCCTGAATGTGACATTGGAAGTTGTGCCAAGTAGGAGTGATGTTTTCTCCAGCATCAGGTCTCAAGCTGAAACATGAAAAGAATGATCTTTGCTTGAAGACTGCAGGACTGTTGTGCTCCAGGCTTCAGTGCAGAAAATAAACAAAGTACCCAACCAGATCAAGAAAGGTATATGTAGGTGGCATATTCACCTACATTTTGCTGTGTACACTGCTTTTCATGACCAGACCAATGCTTCAATCCTCACATCTTGCAAGTACTTTCATCCTTCTCATTCTTTGCTTTCACCTGTGCCTCCAAATAAATCTCACATCATCCCACTATTGTCACACGTACTTTTTGTGGCCTAACAGTTATTTCACTGCCAGGGATGGTGGTTAAAGCAGATATATTTGTGGCATTGAAGAGATTATGGGATAGGCATGTGTATATGCAGGGAATGGAGTGATGGGGGTTATGTGCAGGTAGATAAGTAATGGATACAAAATATCGGAGTGACTCAGCGGGTCAGGCAGCATCTCTGGAAAAAAGGAATGGTTGTGGTTTCAGGTCAAACCCCTTCTTGGTATCATGTTGAGCATTGACATTGAGGATTGAATGCTCCATGTTCTATGGTCATGTTTTTTATTATTACAGAGAGAAAGAAGGAGACATTGGAGAGAGCGTGTGTGTACGTGTGTGTGTGTGTGTGTGTGTGTGTGTGTGTGTGTGTGTGTGTGTGTGTGTGTGTGTGTGTGTACGTGTGTGTGTGTGTGTGTGTACGTGTGTGTGTGTGTGTGTGTGTGTGTGTGTGTGTGTGTGTGTGTGTGTGTGTGTGTGTGTGTGTGTGTGTGTACGTGTGTGTGTGTGTGTACGTGTGTGTGTGTGTGTGTGTGTGTGTGTGTGTGTGTGTGTGTGTGTGTGTGTGTGTGTGTGTGTGTGTGTGTGTGTGTGTGTACGTGTGTGTGTGTGTGTGTGTGTGTGTGTGTGTGTGTACGTGTGTGTGTGTGTGTGTGTGTGTGTGTGTGTTTGTGTGTGTGTGTGTGTGCGCTGAGTTCACATTGCAGGTTACAGCGTTCACAGCTGCAGAGAACGACATGCTGGTTATGGGTGAGGAAATGAAGTCAAGTTATCTCTGACTGTCACAAATGCCATACACTTTTGTTGACTTCAGCATCAAATGAAATATGGATTATTCCTTCTGCTGTCATTGGGAACTTTCCAAATGTGCTTCTCTTGCAATAATGTGTTGTAGGAAAAAGACAGTTGCCATATTTCAAGTCAAATGTCTAGAGAGTTTTATTGTCATATGTCCCAGATAGAAATATGAAATTCTTACTTGCTGCAGCAAGGCAGAATATGTAATCATAATAAATAATATAACAAAAAACTCAAAAAACAACAGTGCAATAGTAATAATAATAGTCTATTGTAGGTCAGAGCTTATGGGGTTGTAGTGTTTAATAGACTGATGGCTGTAGGGAAGAAGCTGTTCCTGAACCTGGACGTTACAGTTCTCAGGCTCCTGTACCTTCTTCCTGACGGCAGTGGTGAGATGAGTGTGTGACCAGGATGGTGTGGGTCTCTGATGATGCTGGCTGCCTTTCTGAGGCAGCGACTCCAAGAAACCCCTTCGATGGTGGGGAGGTCAGAGCCGGTGATGGACTGGGCAGTGGTCACAACTTTGTGCAGTCTATTCCGCTCCTGGACATTCAAGTTGCCGAACCAGGCCACGATGCAACCAGTCAATATGTTCTCTACTGTGCACCTGTAGAAGTACAAGAGAATCTCTTTGACATACCAAATCTCGGTAATCTTCTCAGGAAGTAGAGGCGCTGATGAGCTTTCTTTATAATTGCATCAGTGTGTCAGGTCCAGGAAAGATCATTGGAAATATGCACGTACAGGAATTTGAAGTTTTTGACTCTCTCCACCAGTGAAGAAAGCTGGTCTTCAGAACAAGAGGATTTCAGTATAAGAGTAAAGATGTTCTTCTGCAGTTGTATAGGGCTCTGGTGAGACCACATCTGGAGTATTATGTACAGTTTTGGTCTCCTAATTTGAGGAAGGACATCCTTGTGATTGAGGCAGTGTAGCGTAGGTTCACGAGATTGATCCCTGGGATGGTGGGACTGTCATATGAGGAAAGATTGAAAATACTTCTATTCACTGGAGTTTAGAAGGATGAGGGGATATCTTAGAAACATACAAAATTATATAAGGACTGGACAAGCTAGATGCAGGAAAAATGTTCCCAATGTTGGGCAAGTCCAGAACCAGGGGCCACAGTCTTAGAATAAAGGGGAGGCCATTTAAGACTGAGGTGAGAAAAACTGTTTCACCCAGAGTGTTGTGAATTTATGGAATTCCCTGCCACAGAGGGCAGTGGAGGCCAAGTCACTGGATGGATTTAAGAGAGAGTTTGTAAGAGCTCTAGGGGCTAGTGGAGTCAAGGGATATGGGGAGAAGGCAGGCACGGGTTATTGATAGGGGACGATCAGCCATGATCATATTGAATGGCGGTGCTGGCTCAAAGGGCCGAATGGCCTCCTCCTGCACCTATTTTCTATGTGTCTATGTTTCTATGTGCTCCATTGATATAAGCAAGATTATTGATTTTCCTCTTCCAAAGTCCATTTCTCATCAAAATGCAGAAACAAGACAACATACGATGTAGATGTTGATGCAAATGCCTTCATGTCTTTGACTACTTGATGCTCTGAGTAAAATGGGCTAAGCCAGACTTCCATCTCTTTCATATTGTACTCATCCTTAGACAAAACTTACTCACCCATCAAGAATAATGAATGGCTTAAAGTGACAAATCTCATTCCTAAAAAACAATTTCTGCCTTATATTTTCAGAATGTCAGTAGTTTGATAAATAAATAAAATCTTGTATGTTTTAAAACATTTGTAAGAAAGAGCTCATTCAATCTAGGGAACAACGGTAACAATAAGAGAAAGGTAAATTCTACCCAATGCAAAAGTCTTTGTAGTTCTAATGCTTAAAACTTTAATCCCACCAACCCCCTCCCCCACTGCTCCAACTAACATGTCTTTGGCAACAATACTACATTTTAGTCCTATGATCTTGATTGTACCCAACCCAACAAAAAAATGTTCAGGAGGCATAAAGACAGATTTATTTATTGATTAATTAAACTGGTTGAAAGAGACAGCATGAAAACAGGCCCTTCGGCCCACCAAATCCCTGTCGATAATCGATCACCCATTCTCGCTAGTTCTAAATTATCCCACTTTCCACTCCCTACATACGAGGGGCTATTTACTAAGGCCAATTTTGCTAGAAACCCACACAGATTTTCTGGTTGGTTAGTTAGTTAGTTAGTTAGTTAGTTAGTTAGTTAGTTAGTTAGTTAGTTAGTTAGTAAGTAAGTAAGTAAGTAAGTAAGTAAGTAAGTAAGTAAGTAAGTAAGTAAGTAAGTAAGTAAGTAAGTAAGTTTGTTTATTGGCCAAGTATTCACATACAAGGAATTTGCCTTGGTGCTCCACCCACAAGTAACAACATGACATCCAGTGACAGTTATAAATGACTCAGAAAACACTAAACATGAATAATAATAAAACATTAATGATAAAACACCATTGATCAAGTATGTGAACCAACAAAACACCAGATCAAAGAGAGGCCACAGATTTTTGGCTGTTGAGTAGAGCAACTACTCGTGGATAAAAACTGTTTTTATGTCTGGCTGTGTCAGCTTTGACAATCCAGAGTTGCCTTCCAGAGGGAAGTGATTCAAAGAGTTTGTGTCCAGGGTGAGAGGGGTCAGAGATGATCTTGCCCGCTCGCTTCCTGACCCTTGCATCAATGGAGGGAAGGTTGCAGCCAATAATCTTCTCTGCTGATCGGACAATTCGCTGCAGCCTCCAGGTGTCGTGCTTGGTGGTTGAGCCAAACCAGACCATGATGGAAAAGGTGAGAACAGACTCTACGATGGCCGTGTAGAATTGGACCATCATTGCCTGTGGCAGATTGTGCTTCCTCAGCTGCCACAGGAAGTACATCCTCTGTTGTGCCTTTTTGACTGTGGAGTCGATGGTGGCCCCCCACTTAAGGCCCTTGGAGATGATGGTTCCCAGGAACTTAAAATACTCCACAGATGTGACTGTGGTGTTGTTGATGGTGAGTGGGATGAGGGGAGGGGGAGCTCTCCTAAAGTCTACAACTAATTCCACTGTCCTCAACGACCTCCTCACCTCTGCTGACACTGGTTCCCTCAACATCCTCATCTTCCTCGACCTGAGTGCGGCCTTCGATACCGTGAACATAACATCCTGCTTACCAGACTTAAAGACCTTGGCATTGAAGGTTCTGCACTCAGCTGGCTCCGTTCCTACCTTTCCAACAGATCCCACTTCATCTCTCTCCACAACCACACCTCTGCTACAGCCACTGTCACTCAAGGCATTCCCCAAGGCTCTGTTCTCGGTCCCCTCCTCTTCATCATCTACATCCTCCCCCTTGGTCATATACTCCGTCACTTCAAACTGGACTTCCATTGCTATGCTGATGACACCCAGATCTATCTCAGCACCAAGTCCCCCCTCTCTCCCATATCAACTCCTGCCTGTCAGCCATCAAATCTTGGATGCAACTCAACTTCCTTAAATTAAACAGTAACAAAACAGAATTTCTCCTCATTGGCCCCAATCAACACTTACCAAAATTAACAACCCCACTCTCGCTATTGACGGCACCACTGTTTCCCCATCTCCTCAGGCCTGCAACCTTGGCATGATCTTTGACTCAACCCTCTCCCTTGAGCCTCACATCCGCCATGTTGTCAAAACATAATTTTTTCACCTCCGCAACGTTGCCAAAATCAGGCCCTCTCTCACACCCCCCGCTGCTGCAAGACTCATCCATGCCTTCATCTCCTCCTGACTGGACTACTGTAACTCTCTTCTCTTTGGCATTAATTCCAGCAACATCAACCGACTCCAACTGGTCCAGAACGCAGCCGCCCGAATCATTACCCACACCAAATCCTGGCACCACATCACCCCAGTCCTCAAAGAACTTCACTGGCGTCCCATTTCCCACCGGATCACCTACAAAGCCCTCAACCACTTCCCCCCCCCCCCCCCCCCCCCCCCCCCTTCTCACTGACCACCTCTCCCCCTATCAACCCACACGGTCCCTCAGATCCATTTCAGCTCCATTCTGAAATCCAACCTCTGCACTTTTGGAAACAGAGCCTTCTCCAGGGCAGCTCCCAGGCTCTGGAACTCCCTCCCACATTTGATCCGAACTTCTGAGTCTCTCACCATCTTCCAGTCCCGCCTCAAGACCCATCTCTTCACCTCTGCGTACCCTTAGTCCCATGTCCCCCTCCCCTTTGCATCTCTGTCTTACTGCTCTATTTTGTTTTGTTCTTGACTCACCATGTAAAGCGACTTTGAGTCCTTGAAAAGCGCTATACAAATAAAATATATTATTATTATTATTATTATTATTATTATTATTATTATTATTATTATTATTATTATTATTATTATTAAGAGCATTGAGCTCCAGGTTGTTGCGATGGCACCACAGTAAATGGGCCATCCTACCTACATGAACCTGTTTTTTTGAGAGGTGAATCATTTTTAAATTGTGTTCACTCTTCTAATAGACCAGTGGTTGAACCACTATGGAGAAAGGATAAGAAATCAAATCAACACAGAAGGAAAAAGAGTGTGAGAGGACAAACGAAAAGCAAGAAAAGGATGAGAAAACAGAAAAGAGAAGAGAGGCAGCTTGAGTTTGAGGGAAACGGAATTGAAAAACGATTCAGAGAATGTTCATCATGAGAAGTGTCAGAACATCAGAAATAGCAACAGGAGTAGGCTTTTCAGTCCCACATGCCTGATCTGCTATTCAATAGTACATGGCCTCAATGACCTCAAATCTCAAACCTCAGCACCTCTTTCTTCTACCAATCCCAGATGCCATACATTAATATGCTCTCTGTGGTGCAGCGGTGGTAGAAGGTGGTCAGCAGCTGTTGGGGCAGACCAGTCTTTTTTAATGTTCTCAGGAAGAACAGTCGTTGCTATGCCTTCTTGACCAGCGCAGCGGTGTTGGTGGACCATGTGAGGTCCTCTGAAATGTGAGTGCCCAATAAACTTAAAGCTGGACACTCTCTCTACCGCCTGGGTGAAGACATTTCTTCTCATCACAGCGCTATATGATCAACCCCAAATTATGATCAACCCCTGACCCAAGATATCTGAATCAATGGAAACATCATCCTTGCATTTACCCTATTAAACCCCGAGTTAACTATGTATGGTTCAATTAGATCAGCTCTCGAGCTTCTAAATTTGAGAGAGTAGTTTGTCTGCCCTGATGATCTCACCTTAAGGGACAAATCCTGGAATGAAAATGGTAAACCTTTGTTGCACCCCATTTACCCTAAGTACACCCTCCGTTAAGTAGTGAGGTCAGACACAGGGGTGGAGCGGTAGAGTTACTGCATCACAGCGGCAGATTCCTGTGTTCGATCCTGACTACAGGTGTTGTCCGTGTAGAGCTCGCACGTTCTTCCTGTGACCGTGTGGATTTTCTCCGGGAGCTCTCGTTTCCTCTCACATTCCAATGATGTGCAGGTTTGTAGGTTAATAGGCCTCTGTAAGTTCGAAATTGCGGTAACATAGAACAATCGTACAGATGATCGGTGAACAGCGTGAACTTGATAGGCTTCAGATTCTGTTTCCACGCTGTATCTCTAAAGAGAGAGAGTCAAGAGTCAATTTAATTGTCATTTGGACCCCTGGAGGTCCAAACGAAATGCCGTTTCTGCAGCCATACATTACACACAAATAGACCCCAGACACAACATAATTACATTTTACATCTCTAAATTACATCTCTAAAACTAAAACTAAAACATATACACATTTTCCACAGGGTCCCATACAATCACAACAGGATGTTTATTCATTTGTATTTATGGAGAACATACCATTTGTCTTCCTAATTGGTGAATACATCTGTTTACTAATTTTCAAAATGACAACATTTTCAAAATGACAAAATGACATTTTCAAAGAGGACATGACTTGAGAATTAAGGGACAGAAGTTTAGGGGTAACATGAGGGGGAACTTCTTTACTCAGAGAGTGGTAGCTGTGTGGAATGAGCTTCCAGTGGAAGTGGTGGAGACAGGTTTGATTTTATCATTTAAAAATAAATTGGATAGGTATATGGACGGGAAAGGAATGGAGGGTTATGGTCTGAGTGCAGGTAGATGGGACTAGGGGAAAATAAGTATTCGGCACGGACTTGAAGGGCCGAGATGGCCTGTTTCCGTGCTGTAATTGTTATATGGTTGGTTATTTCGTTCATGGATAAGGACACTTCAATATCTTGCCATTATTAACTGCACTGATGGGAACTGATTGAGAAACAATTTTTTCGTTACATCTGTGTATGTAAGTACTCAGTTAAAATGACATTAAAGTAAATACTGACTGAAATACTGGCTGACTGACTGACTGACATGTTTCCTACCTCTAGCGTGTCCAAACCTTTTATAATCTTATATTTCAATGATATCCTCTCATCCTTCTATACTCCAGAGTATGCAAGCCCAGCCGCTCCATTCTCTCAGCTTATGACAGTCCCGCCATCACGGAAATTAACTTTGTGAACCTACGCTGTACTCGCTCAATAGCAAGAATGTCCTTGAGTCGAATGTAGGAGCAAAGAGGTCCTTCTGCAGTTGTACAGAGCCCTAGTGAGACCACACCTGGAGTATTGTGTGCAGTTTTGGTCCCCTAATTTGAGGAAGGACATTTTTGCTATTGAGGGAGTCAATCGAAAGTCCAGGTACACTACATCCACTGGCTCTCCCTTGTCCATTGTCCTAGTTACACCCTCAAAAAAATCCAGAAGATTAGTCAAGCATGATTTCCCCTTCGTAAATCCATGCTGACTTGCATCGATCCTGTTCTGGTTATCCAAATGTGCTGCTATTTCATCTTTTACGATTGACTCCAGCATCTTCCCCACCACCGATGTCAGGCTAACTGGTCTATAATTCCCTTTTTTCTCTCGCCCATCTTTCTTAAAAAGTGGGATAACAATAGCTACCCTCCAATCCACAGGAACTGATCCTGAATCTATAGAACATTGGAAAATGATCACCAATGCGTCCACAATTTCTAGAGCCACTTCCTTAAGTTCCCTGGGATGCAGGCTTGTGGGTCGGAGCAATAAGAAGAGTTTGGCAGGCGAGGACATTATTCCTTGGAGCGTGGGAGGCTGAGGGATGACTGGTAGTTAATTTGCTGAAGATATGATATCTGGGATGAAGATTGAATAGTGATGGATCTTGTGGTGGATCTACATGTTTGGTGGAAATTGAGATTGTTAGATATTTTTGTTAGGCTAGGGTGATAGTTGTGATGAAGGGGGGAGTTGTGGTGGTTAATGAGTAGCCAGGAGTTCTTTGGGTGTATTGATGTATAAGGGAGTATAGGTGGAGGGAAGTTTGAAAGCATTTGAGGGAACAGTGGGGTTCACTAGTTGGGGTTAAGGAATGTGTGCAGGGAACTTAAGTGCCTGATTACATTGAGCTGGGTTCTCAATACTGAACTGTGATCTGTTCAGAAATATCATCTTAGTAATGTTTAATTTTTGGAGACGATAATGTCCTCTTCAATAATCCGAGTGTAAAAATAATTATGATAAATGAATACGATGTATAAAAGATCTACTCATTCGCTTTATTTACTAAAGTTTCCAATGTCTCCAAGGCCTAATAAGAAATGTTTTTTTTTATCTGTATGTTATTCCTTTTCCGTTCATTTTGTATTCTATAATGGGTTGTGTCATTTTTCTTGTTTTTAATTTTTCTATGGATGTACGAAAACTTTATTATTTCTTTCATTATTTCTTTTATGTGAAGCACTTTGGTTTCAACGCGAGTTGATTTAAATGTGCTATATAAATAAAATGTACTTACTTACTTACTTTGGTTTAGTTTAGTTTAAAGATACAGTGTGGAAACAGGCCCATCAGCCCACTGAGTCTGCACCGACCAGCGACCCCCCGCACATTAACACCATCCTACACGCACTGGGGACAATTTACATTTATACCAAGCCAATTAACCTACAAACCTGTAGGTCTTTAGTGTGTGGGAGGGAACCAAAGAACTCGGAGAAAACCCTCGTGGTCATGGGAAGAACGTACAAACTCCATACAGACAGCAGCCGTAGTCGGGATCGAACCCGGGACTCTAGCACCCTAAGTGCTGTATGGCAGCAACTATACTGCTGCACCACCATGTTTCATTTTCATGAATTTTCCGTTCCATAGTTAAATTAACATTTTGTTTCAACATTATGCCAACAAATTGGCTCACGAGTCAATTCGGTGAAGCTACAAGCACTCCTAGTTTTGATGTTTGCATTTAGTTTTTCTCTTCTGTCCCGTTAACACAACTATATTTTCAAGTGCAGATTTTAAAAATTCCTTGTTTTGCTTGGAATGAAAACTACATTTCAAGCAAAATATAACATCTCTTTCATAAAGAGCAAATGAATCCTAAAAACATACCATTACCATTTTGAGGTTCAGCATGAAATGCATGCTGTGCAGGTATTATCTTTGCCAATCAATGGGGTTTGTATCATGCAATATCCTAAGTATTACCATAATAGGATTCACTTGCTTTATTTTCAACTTCAATGACATATCAAAACCCGGAAATAAACAAGTTAATGCACTAGTTAGAATTGCATGCAAAAAATTAATTTTCAAGATGAGAAAAACTAATAAAGTTTTAGCAATTTCTGCTTTTTTTAGTCCACATTGTTTCCACACTGTATTACTCTATAATACAGTGTGGAAACAGGCCCTTTGGCCCAACTTGCCCACACCAGCCAACATGTCCCAGCTACACTAGTCCCACCTGCCCACATCCCTCAAAATCTGTCCTATCCATGTAGCTGTCTAACTGTTTCTTAAATGATGGGATAGTCCCAGCCTCAATTACCTCCTCTGGCAGCTTGTTCCATATACCCACCACCCTTTGTGTAAAAAAGTTACCCTTCAGATTCCTATTCAATCTTTTTCCCTTCACCCTAAATTCTATGTACTCTGGTCCTCGATTCACCTCTGGGCAAGAGACTCTGCACATCTACCTAATCTATTCCTCTCTAGATTTAATGGAACAAACAGTACCTTAGTGTCTCCCTTGATGATAAATAGCATGTATCATTCATATGTTTTGAATTCCTACCATTCAGTAACTGAACTGTATCCAAACCAATTCATTTAGAACTACTGTGATTATTAGCACGTTGCAACTTATTCTAAAGAAGAAAAAGCTTGTGTCCAATGTCAATATATTATTTAGTTACTATAGTGTTAATCCTTGTTGATAGAGATCAGCCGTTCTTTTATGATATGTTTTCAGCTGGGTGTTAAGAGCACTAAATAACCCAATTAAAACTGATTGCTCATCTTGTCTAACAAATGGTTTTCTTTATGCAGATGCAGAATGACGATATGGTAAAGAGCTATTTACAAAGGAAGAGATCATCAATGTTTCCACTAGTGGGACAGTCTAGGACCAGAGGGCACAGCCTCAGAATAAAAATACATATCTTTGGAAAGTAGATGAGGAGGAATGTCTTTAGCCAGAGTGGTGAATCTGTGAAATTTTTAGGCATGTTGCATTTTGGGAAGTTGAATGTAAGGGGAAAATATACTATTAATGGCAAGACCCTTAACCTCATTGATGAACAGAGGTATATTGGGTCCAAGTCCATTACTCCATGAAAGTGTGGTTGCCCAAATAGATTTGTGATTTTATAGCAACTATCAAGACTTTGAATGAGAAACAATGAAAGACTACAATAATTTTCAGAACCGGAATTAAATCATGTGCTGCAATATTTAGAATCAGTTAAAATGATTTGATGTATAAAGTACCAGACTTTGTAAACAAGGCATATGTTAGGTATATTCACACAGAGAGTGGTGAATCTCTGGAATTCTCTGCCACAGAAGGTAGTTGAGGCCAGTTCATTGGCTATATTTAAGAGGGAGTTAGATGTGGCCCTTGTAGCTAAAGGTATCAGGGGGTATGGAGAGAAGGCAGGTACAGGATACTGAGTTGGATGATCAGCCATGATCATATTGAATGGCGCTGCAGGCTCGAAGGGCTGAATGGCCTACTGCTGCACCTATTCTCTATGTTTCTATGTATGCTTGCCTTCATTGATCAGAGCATTGAGTATGTCAGGTCATGATGCAGCTTTATAGGACTTTGGTTTGGCTGCATTTAGAGTATTGCATGTGTTTCTGGATGCCCCCATGAGGATGTGGAAGCATTGTAAAGGATGCAGAGGAGGTTCAGCAGAACGTTGCCTGGATTTGTGGGTATTAACTTATAGGTACAAATTTGGACACACTTGGATTGTTTTCTCCGGGATGCCAAAAGTTGAGGGGAGACCTGGTAGAAGTATCTAAAATTATGGGAGGCAATAGTACGGTAGACAGTCATAACCTTTTTCCCAGGATGAAAATATTAAATACTAGAGGGCATAGCTTTAATGAGAGAGGGGCAAAGGTGAACGGAGATGTGCAGGGGCAAGGTTTATTTTTACAGAGAGGGTGGTGAGTGCCTGAAATATGCTGTCAGGGCTGTTGATGGATCCGATATGATAATGGTATTTAAGAGACTTTGGATAAGCATATGAATGTACAAGAAATAGAAGGATATGATTATGTGCAGGCAAGTCAAACAATTTTACTAAATTAATCATATTTTCATTCACTATGAGATAACAGCACAATGCTAGCCCCAGACCAGCACAAGTATACAATGCTTTTCAAGATAAAAGGAAGCATGGTGCAGAAAATAGGATAAGTAAACAATAATACATGCTGTTAAATTTGTTTTGTCCATACTTGAACTTGGCGTGATTGATACTGTCACTGAGTGACCAAAAGTATGCCTGTCCTCATCTTGATGAACATAAAGATGTATGAAGAAAATTAAATCTTTTACATAACGCTCTGTTTGATTTTGCAGATTGATATCGTGAAGGCAGTATTCATGCTTTAAATATCTGGGAGTCCACATCTCCGAGGATATGACATGGGCATCACACGCCTCAGCACTCGTGAGTAAGGCAAGGCAGTGCCTTTACCACCTCAGAAATTCAGAGTGTCTCCGAGGATCCTCCAATGCTTCTATGCAGTGGCGGTGGAAAGCATCTTGTCCGGGAACATTACCATCTAGTTTGGGAATTGCTCTGCCAAGGACAAGAAGGCTCTGCAGAGAGTAGTGCGTTCGGCCGAACGCACTATGGGAACTTTACTTGCCCCCCTGCAGGAACTATACATCAGGAGGTGCAACTCCAGAGCCAACAATATCATGAGAAACCCCTTCCACCCCTGCAACGGACTGTTCCAGCTGCTACGGTCAGGCAAATGCCTCTGTTGCCATGCGGTGAGAACGGAGAGGTTGAGAAGGAGTTTCTTCCCAGAGGCCATTCGGACTGTAAACGCCTATCTCACCAGGGACTAACTCTACTGAACATTTTTCCTTCCATTATTTATTATGTAAAAGAATATGTGTGTTATGATTGTGTTTATAGTTTGTTTGGTGTTTGGTTGTTTGTCTTTTGCACAAAAGTCCGCGAGCATTGCCACTTTCATTTCACTGCACATCTCGTATGTGTATGTGACAAATAAACTTCACTTGACTTGACTTGACTTGACTTGACTTCATGCCTCTTTCCGGCATGAGTTAACGACTGGTGATTATGCGTAGATGTCATTATATTTTTCACAGTACAATAACAACAATAAAACAGCCATAGGAAAACACCTCAGTGCCTTTGTATCCTCAGAAGTCTAAGGACATTTATCATGTTCCCAATAACTCTTAACTCCACAGATGCACCATAGATAACATCCTACTGGGATGCATCCCATCTTGATATGGTAACTGCTCTGCCTAAGACCACAAGTAACTGCAGAGATTCATGGACACTGCGGATAGGGAACAAATCATCCTCCATGAAGTAATAGAAGAGCTCTGAGAGACTCAGAATAGTTCATTATTTTATTTTATAATAAAATCAATGACATTGGTACTAAAATAATGGACCATAAAAGGCAATAAATCTGGGCCTTCTTCTATAATCAATGATAATTTTTTGGTTAATAATGCACATTTTGTTTTCTGTTCATTCATTAACTTTATCTTTATTGAAACGGTTTATTCCGAAACGAGACATTCAGAAGGACTGTGGTAACAACAGACAGCAGTTTGTTACCATTCTCTCACAAAAACTGTTTAAACTGTTACAATTCACTACTGATCTGAATGTAAGGCACTCTTTTCAGCACTGAAATGTTCCTTTAGTTACCTTAAAATAGAAGAAAACTCATGCCCTGCATGTCGAATAACATCTGTTGGTTCAGGGTTAACATTGAAATTTGTTCTGTTTATGCAAATTAAAGCTTTCAAAGGGTTAATGACACATTTGCAAAATCACACAGCAAAAACAGCTTGTGAGTCTGCAATTTTTTTCAATGCATATGTGCCACTGAAATACTTTGTGGTATGTCAATAGTCATTATTAAACAAAACTCAAAGCTTATTTTTACCTTCCTAGAATGAACAATTATTGGAAATTGCATCTTTAGTGCGTACCGAAACCCTCCTTTATTTACATTTTCAATATAGATTAGCTGCGGAATCTTTCAATGCTTCCAGTAAACAGCTACGTTGATTCTTATAACATTTTAAAAAATGTTTTAATCAACTTATCCTTCCCCGTCGTTACATCCGTCTTTTGAGACAAATTGGACTAGAAGGTTTTTTTTCCACATCAAAATGAATTGCCCTTGGATAGAGCAGCAGAATAAAATCCTCAGCTGAATCTATTTTGTTCTTTCCCCCAATGCGAACTTCCAACAAACTTGCCTCGGAATTGGTCAAACACTCTCACACAGGGTAGTCAACCTCATGTACTAATCGGCATCAAGCCACAAACAAGGGTGCTTCCAATTATTGGGCCACTCAAGTTATGTGAAGGGAACTGTCACCTATTTGCTCTTTATCCCTTGTTACCATTCTATACGCTTAAGAATGTGAATGAGAAATAACCCACTCGCAAATATCTTATAAATATGATGGATTTTGCCCATGATGGTGGAAATGGAATGTGAAACTATTAGCATCTTTCTTTGATATTGTTCCTGGAACAAAGCTTCAAAGACGGAAGAAAAAAAAACACCCACACATTAATGCAGTCCAGCATTCATTTAGTTCAAGCCAAAACATTAAATTGTAGAAGGTGAAAGACTGAAAGTGTATATGACTTAATCATTATGCACCATTGTGACACAGTCAAACATCATCTTGGTTAGTCAATAATTCAATATAAGGTAAATTACAATTCAGTTTATTTTAATGAAACATTAGACTCCATGAGGAATCCAGTGTGGAAGGAGATGCGGGGAGCAATTAATATTATGTATGTAACACTCCCATACAATTATTTGCCAAACACACTTGACATCATGTCTTGATATTTTAGACACAAAACTAGAAGGAGTCTAGTCATGATTTTTTTCTTCAAAAATGTTGAATTGTTTTCAAATATTCTCTTCTTCCCTGATGATTAACGTTGAAATTCTCCCCACTCCACCAAGGAACACAGTGGAAGAATAGCATCAAAGGTTTCCAAGCCAACTCCATGTGCCAATGCAAAAAGCATGATGCACAATTTCCCTTGGATTCAGCCTGACAAAATGTCAGGAGTCGACAAGATCGCTGGTGATTTCTGAGTAGCACACTTCAAGGGGAGTTAGAAGCAGGAGGGAAAACATGGAAACATAGAAACATAGAAACATAGAAATTAGGTGCAGGAGTAGGCCATTCGGCCCTTCAAGCCTGCACCGCCATGCAATATGATCATGGCTGATCATCCAACTCAGTATCCCGTACCTGCCTTCTCTCCATACCCCCTGATCCCCTTAGCCACAAGGGCCACATCTAACTCCCTCTTAAATATAGCCAATGAACTGGCCTCAACTACCCTCTGTGGCAGAGAGTTCCAGAGATTCACCACTCTCTGTGTGAAAAAAGTTCTTCTCATCTCGGTTTTAAAGGATTTCCCCCTTATCCTTAAGCTGTGACCCCTTGTCCTGGACTTCCCTAACATCGGGAACAATCTTCCTGCATCTAGCCTGTCCTATTCTAGAGAAATTTTGTAAGTTTCTAGAGATTCTCAATAAACTAGCAAGTCTATCCAAGCCATCATTCTTCATAAGACAGTCCTGACATCCCAGGAATCAGTCTGGTGAACCGTCTCTGCACTCCCTCTATGGCAATAATGTCCTTCCTCAGATTTGGAGACCAAAACTGTACGCAATACTCCAGGTGTGGTCTCACCAAGACCCTGTACAACTGCAGTAGAACCTCCCTGCTCCTATACTCAAATCCTTTTGCAATGAAAGCTAACATACCATTCGCTTTCTTTACTGCCTGCTGCACCTGCATGCCTACCTTCAATGACTGGTGTACCATGACACCCAGGTCTCGCTGCATCTCCCCCTTTCCCAATCGGCCACCATTTAGATAATAGTCTGCTTTCCCGTTTTTGCCACCAAAATGGATAACCTCACATTTATCCACATTATGCTGCATCTGCCAAACATTTGCCCACTCACCCAGCCTATCCAAGTCACCTTGCAGTCTCCTAGCATCCTCCTCACAGCTAACACTGCCCCCCAGCTTAGTGTCATCCGCAAACTTGGAGGTATTGCCTTCAATTCCCTCATCCAGATCATTAATATATATTGTAAATAGCTGGGGTCCCAGCACTGAGCCTTGTGGTACCCCACTAGTCACTGCCTGCCATTGTGAAAAGGACCCGTTTACTCCTACTCTTTGCAGTTAGGCTCTGTCCTTTTGTTCCCCCTCCCCTTTTTCACAGGCTCTTAAGGACCTAGCTGAAAGGTGCCATGCTGTTTCTCAAGCTTTGGAACAGTGCAAGGGGCCTTGGACAGATGGGCCACATTGGGAGAGGGATGAAAAATTAAAGTCAAAGGTAACTGAATGCTCAAAGTGACATTTGCAAACTTAATCGAGTTGGTCTGCAAAGGAGACAACCAAAATCCATGTTCGATCCCCCCTGTGTTGAAGAAATAAAGAGAGAATCAAAGTCAAATAATTGCAATAATTTGCTAGTTGCATTTTACATTGTGGTTTAGGTTTATTAGGTTTACATTTAATCATATGATTCCTCTCACAAATCTCCTTTTGGAACATTGATGAGAAAATTGCTCCACATTGGCCCGCAGTATCAGTATAGGTTTATGTTTATTATTGTCACATGTACCAAGGTAGCTAGCCAAACAGATTAGATATACTGTTTGTTAATACCAACAAGCCAAACGCAATACAATAGGTAGAGTGAAGGGATAGATGCAGAGTGCAAAATATTAATAGCTACCATAATTTAGTTCCTCTTTATCAGTGAAATCATCTTCTCCGCATTTATTTCTCAAACTGTTTAATAATTCCCAGTCTTTTTGTCAGTTACCCCTCACTCTTATCCCAAAGAAGAGTTCCAGCCTGTGCTCTTCTTTCTTCATGGGTGCAGGCTTCTCAACTTTGTATCATATTTACAATTTCCTCCCATCCAGGAGGAGCTACAGGTCTCTCCATTGCCGGACCAGCAGGTTCAGGAACAGCTTCTTCCCTGCGGCTGTTACACTACTTAACTCTGCACCTTGGTGATTGCCAGTCATGACCCCCCCTCCCCCCAAACACTCCTTCCCCAGACACTCTTTCCCCCAGAAAAATTGCACTACTACTACTGTTTGTACATGTATATATTTTACTGTTCATTATTCTATGTTCGCTCTTCTGGGTGAGTTGCTAACTGCATTTAATTGTCTCTGTACTGTACACTGCACAATGATATTAAAGATTGAATCTGAATCTGATTCTGAATCTGAATTGCTTTGTGCATTTTCTCTGATAAATCCTCCTTGCGATGTGGGAACTAGAACATCAATAAGTGACAAAACCGAATGGTGGATAGGTTTATATTTAGGAATCTAAGTGTGGTTGGAGTCAAGGTGATAAAGGAAGTGCAAGGACCCTCACAAAGGTGGCAGCAAAAATGTGTTTTCTCCAATGCTCCAATGTTATCATTTAAAATCTTGACATTACCTCAAGGACACATCTAACAAGGGTTGATATACATTGATACAACACAAATTATAGTACTGTTCTGCTGAAAATTGGGCGTCAAGAAATAGAACCATTTTTAACAGACAGTTCTTGGTGCCTTAGTACATGTCGGGGACTATGTTTCCTGACAGGATTTTCTTTCTTCAGTGTAAAACTCATCCAAATAATGTGAAAAAGTTGGAGCAAAATACAAGATACATCCGTAATGAGATATTTTTTGTTATGTCATTGGTCTGAAAAATTACATTTCTTATTTATTCTAGAAATTCTAGATGATAGGGCTCTAGATAGGGCTCTGGATAGGGCTCTTAAAGATAGTGGAGTCAGGGGGTATGGGGAGAAGGCAGGAATGGGGTACTGATTGGGGATGATCAGCCAAGATCACATTGAATGGCGGTACTGGCTCGAAGGGCCGAATGGCCTACTCCTGCACCTATTGTCTATTGTCTATTATTTACTTACAGAACTAGATTTTACCAATAAAAAAATTACTGGAAATCCGAAATAACAATGAGAAAAAACAAACCTTATCCTGCCATATTGCTATGTATCCCTCTCTACTGACACACAGTCTGAAGAAGGCTCTCGACCCGAAAGGCCACCCATTCCTTCTATCCAGAGATGCTGCCTGTTCGGCTGAGTTACTGCAACTTTTTATCCAGTAATCTGAATTACTCCAGCTATCTTCGGTGTAAACCAGCATCTGCAATTCCTTCCTACACATAACAATGGGAAAGCTGGATATATTCAGCATTTCAGCCAACATCCGTAAAGAGAGAAACCGCTAATATTTGAGATCCATTGTCTTTCATCTGAACTAATAAACATTGGAAACTTAAATAACTTTAAGTATAAGAATAATGGGTAGGCCATTTAGGACTGAGATGAGGAAAAACTGTTTCACCCAGAGAGTTGTGAATCTGTGGAATTCTCCGCCACAGAAGGCAGTGGAGGCCAATTCACTGGACGATTTCAAGAGAGTTAGATTTCGCTCTTAGGGCTAACGGAATCATAGGATATTGGGAAAAAGTAGGAAGTGGTGCCTAGTTTGGATGATCAGCCATGATCATATTTAATGGCGGTGCTGGCTCGAACGGCCGAATGGCCTACTCCTGGACCTATTTTCAATGTTTCTGAAAAAACGTAGAAAATAAAATTTGCATGTTTTATAATCTTTCTTAATTCGGATGAAAGATCACAAACTTTTAATAATCTTGTACATCGTAGCTTCCGAGATTGTACCTGGTGTGTCATGTGTTCTTTGGATCTTCCCACAAACATTGCTTAACTTGCTCAATTTCTCCAGCATTACCTTTTTTTTATTTCAAGATTTACTAATCCTGTTTCCCCAATGGATGTTGATATGGAACACCCTCAATCTGCTTTCTTTCTTCGATTTCACTGTGATTTATGACTTTCTTTAAATTCAAATGCAATGACGTGCATTTTCATTGATTTGCCCTTGAGAGTCTGTGTCACTATCAATCTCATCTTCCTCACCCAGTGATCATTCCAGGTTCTGCTCCCGATCTCTGACACAGCTCACAAGGTGCTGGTATGCCCCTGTCCCACTTAGGAAACCTGAAGGGAAACCTTTGGAGACCTTGCGCCCCACCCAAGGTTTCCGTGCGGTTCCCGGAGGTTTTGGTCATTCTCCCTAATGGTCGAAAGTGGTTTCTGCGTAGTTGAGCTTCTTCTATCTTCCGGCAATTATTTCAAAAAATTAAAAACTGGCCTCGACTAAAAATAGGTTGCCGTTTTAAAAATCGGTAATTTTTTAGTCGAAGTCGGTTGCGATGCTAGTTGAAGGTGGTTGCCGGAGGTTGCAGGTAGTGGAAGGTAAGACCTCCCTGGCGGAATAAAACTGGGTGCAAAAAAGGTCTTGCCTTCCACTACATGCAACCTCCGGCAACCACCTTCAACTAGCATCGCAACCCATCTGATAAAATTCTCTCCCATATTAAATTTTTGGAGTACTTTGTATAAATACTGCCATTCTACCTGATCAAATGCTTTCTCTGCATCCAGAGATATAACTGACAAGTCTTCCTTTTCCGTTTTGTATGAATACATTATATTAAAAAGGCGTCTCAAGTTGTTAGATGATTGTCTTTTAGGTATAAACCCCGTTTGGTCCGGATTTATCAATTTATCAATGTATTTACTCAATCTTCTTGCTTAAGTTCTTGCTAAAATTTTCTGATCTATATTTAGGAGTAATATGGCTCTATATGAGCCTGGTTCTTCTAAGTCCTTATCTTTTTTAGGTATTAACGTAATTGTAGATTCGGCTAACGTTTCTAGTAATTTATTTTCGGTAAAGGCATATTTGTATAACTTAAATAACCGCGGTACCATTAACTCCTGGAAACCTTTATAGAATTCATTATTAAAACCATCTGGTCCTGGTATTTTCCCATTTTTCAGCTCTTTTATTGTTTCGCTTATTTCTTCCCTTGTGATCTGTGCTCCTAATTCCTCTTGATCTAAAATATCCAATTTTGGCAGATTACAATTATCTAAAAAATCTACAATTATATTGTCTTCTATTTTAGTTTTAGACGTATACAAGTTTTGATAAAATTGGGCAAACCTTTTATTAATATCCTGGGGTAACGTTAGTAGTTCCCCATTCTCTGATTTGATTTTAGTAATCGTCTTTTCCTTCTCCTGTTTCTTCAATTGTCTAGCCAAAAGTTTATGTGGTTTATCACCAAATTCAAACTGTGCCTGTTTTGTGATCTGAAATAATCTTATTACTCTTGCCGATAATATTCGATTGAATTTAAATTTCAATAATGTGATCTTATTATGTTTATCTATAGTTGGGTCTTTTGCGTTATCTAATTCTAATATTTTAATTTCCTTTTCTAAAGTCTCTTGTTCTATGGAGTTCTTTTTATTTTGGTAACTTTGATATGAGATTATAACTCCACGTATAAATGCCTTAAAAGTTTCCCATAATAAAGATGGTGAGATGCCTGGTGTCTCATTTGTATCAAAAAATAATTTCATTTGTTGTTTTAAATACTCATAACCTTGTGAATTATTAATGGCAAGAATACTAACTAATAATATATTATCTTCAAAATTTCAATTATCGAGGGGCAAAAGGCAGGGCTGTGTTTTATCTCCCCTGCTATTTGCACTTATGATAGAGCCGCTTGCTGAAAGGATAAGAAGGCATCCAGATATTCAGGGATATAATACTAAGGATACTATTAATAAAATATCACTGTATGCAGATGATATACTTTTATATATTACAAACTCCCAAACGAGCATCCCGAATTTATTAAATCTAATAGAGGAATTTGGCTCCTTCTCCGGTTATAGAATAAATTGGAATGAAAGTGAAATTATGTCATTAAAACCCCAGAAAGCGAATCACCTATTAAAATTTCCATTTAAAATCGCAACGGAAAAATTTAAGTATTTGGGTATTCAAGTTACTAGAAGATATAAATCATTATTTAATGCTAATTTTATACCATTATTAAATACATTTGACTCACTGATTAAATTTTGGAGAACGCTCCCACTGTCACTAATCGGCAGAATAAACGCTATAAAAAATGATAGCGCTACCACAAATAATATATTTATTCCAATCTATACCGATATATATACCAAAACACTTTAAAAAAAAATTAGATTCGAATATTTTTAATTTTATTTGGGATTATAAAGCACATAGAATTAAAAGAAATCACTTGTGCAAACCCAAAGAGGTGGGGGGGTTTGCATTACCTAATTTTCTATACTATTATTGGGCAGTACATATTAAAAATATAATTTATTGGTTGGACAGTTCTGCTCAACAGTTGGAATGGATAAGAATGGAGAAAGAGGATTGCTCTAGGAGCGATCATTTTTTCCCAAATAAAGCTGAAGAATATGTTATATAAGAAGAACCCAATTATACAAAATACAATACGAATAATAAAATTAACTTTAAAATTAAGAAATTTATCAGCGTTAACACCAATAGTGAATAACCCAGTATTTAAACCATCTGGTATGGATAAAACATATAAACAATAGGAAAAAGTGGGAATTAAAAAGGTAGGTGATTTGTATGAATTGGGAAATTTATTATAATTTCAACAACTAAAATCAAAATTTAAATTGAATAACAATCAATATTTTAAATACCTACAGGTATGTGACTTTATGAAGAAATATATACCAAGATTCCAAAGTATAATTTTAGACCCACTGGAAGAAGTAATGAATATCAATGCGGAGTCAACAAAATTAATATCACACTTGTATAACAGTATTTTAAATATAGAATTACCATCAACAGAGGCAATTAGAGAAGACTGGGAAAAATAATTAATGATAAAAATCTCAAAAGATACATGGGAAAAATATTTGATACATATACATAAATGTTCGATCAAAGTTAGATATAACTTAATTTAATTTAAAACATTACATAGATTATATTATTCCAAAACTAGGTTGAATAAATTTTATCCAAATATTTCTCCCATTTGTGATAAATGTCTTTCTCAAAATGCCAATATTACGCACTCATTTGTCTCTTGTTCAAAACTTTATAAATTTTGGTGTGATATATTTGATATATTCTCAAAGCTATTTAAGACAAAAATGGAACCTAACACTGAAATGATTATATTTGGAGTAAGTGGAGATGGGAACAAATTAAATACACACCAAAACTCATTTTTCAATTATGGGTTAATAACAGGAAAAAAACATACTTAAATTTTGGAAAAATCCTAATATACCAACATTTAAAATGTGGATCAGTAATATGCTGGACACAGCACATTTGGAAGAAATGAGACTCCTCCTAAGAGACAAACAAGACCTATTCTAAAGGAGTTGGTCCCCATTTATTGATTTCTTAGATTCATGTGGTGACATAGTATCATGAAAACCATCAGTTTCAGGTATGGGTGAAAGAAGATTTAGAATATTAAAAAAAACCATCTCACTGTGGTAATGGAATAATCTCCCTCCTGCTTTCCTTCTTCACTTATTCCTTCTCTTTCACTTTTTCCTTATTGGTTTTTCACCCACGCTCATTAATCTACTCTTCACTTTTCACAACCTCTTTTTCCTCTCTCCTTTCTCACTTCTCTCTTAAAAAAAAGGGAAGTTGTACAGAGAATGTAATATGTTAACATCGTTTTTGTACCAATGCATTGCACTCACTTCTAATAAATAAAATAAAAAAATAAAAAAAGGTACAGGACAAATTAGAGCCAACACCGATGGCCAAGGAGCCCATAATGGTCCATTGTTGGCTGTGGAGAAGGTGATAACAAAAGGATACGAAGAGTGAAACTGCTTCCTATTTACTGCACAGATGACTGCTGTGCTGGAGATTAAAACATCTCCTTTGTTTATTGCAAGCTTTATGAAACGTGCATTCAGCGGGAAAATAAAAAGGATTTTCACTCGAAAAAAAAAGAAGAAAAAAAAACTAAAAAAAAACTAGCATCGGAACCGGCTTCGACTAAAAATTACCGATTTTTAAAACGGCAACCTATTTTTAGTCAAGGCCGGTTTTGAATTTTTTGAAATAATCGCCGGAACATAGAAGAAGTGGAAACCACTTTTGACCATTAGGTAGACTGACAAAAACCTCCAGAACCCTCCGGGAACCGCACGGAAACCTTGGGTGGGTCACAAGGTCTCCAGAGGTTTCTGTTCAGGTTTCTTAAGTGGGACAAGGGCTTAAGGGACAGTTCCGAGTTGCCATAATCAAGGGGAGATTTTAACTCCTTTTAGTTTAGTTTATAGATACAGCGTGAAAACAGGTCCTTTGGCCCAATGGTTCTGTGCCGACTAATGCTCACCTGTTCGCCAGTTCTATACTACACACTAGGGACAATTTACAGAAGCCAATTAACCTACAAACAGCACTTCCTTGCATGTTGGGAGGAATCTGGGAGGAAACTGGAGCAGCTGGAGAAATCCCATGCAGTCACAGGGAGAACATACAAACTCAATACAAACAGTACCCAGCAACCGTAGTCAGGATTGAACCTGGGTCTCTGGCACTGTAAGGCAGCAACTCTACCGCTGCACCACCGTGCCTCCCCTTCCTTAGGGATGGCTCCGCTGCCATAATCAAGAAGAGATTTGAACTCCTTTTCCTTCAGCCCACATCCAAGCTGAGTGAGCAGGACTAGTTTACTTGCACTGCAGGCCTCCTTGAAGTGTAGGCATTCAAAGATCGCATTAAAGTCTTTACAAAATTCTCCACGGTGACTAGTGCCAAGTTGTTGGTTTGAGCCCCTCCATAACCCCCTTGCAACAAAGAAAATGTCTCCTGTCAGTACTCTCCTTCCCAGCATGTCCAGGTCAGTGCGATCTTCTAGGAGCAGTCTGCCACCCACCCTACCTGCCAGTATAGTTGCCATTCATCAGGAAAAACATTGCTCAGTAAGTAGTAAACGGAATCAAGGGATATGGGGAGAAAGCAGGAACGGGGTACTGATTTTGGATGATCAGCCATGGTCATATTGAATGGCAGTGCAGGCTCGAAGGGCCAAATGGCCCACACCTGCACCTATTGTCTATGTTTCTATGTTTCTAGAAGAGGATTGAAGCATGTCCTTTTATAAAATGGCTCCAGCGATCACACCTGCTGGGTTACAACGGCAGCACAGTGGCGTAGGTGGTGGAGCTGCTGCCACAGTACCAGGGACCAGGGTTCGATCCTGTCCTTGGGTGCTGCTGTGTGGAGTTTGCACATTCTCCCTGTGAGAGCATGGGTTTCCTCCAACTGTGGCACCATGTTCCCTCCCACACCCCAAAGATGGGCGTATTTGTG
Organism: Leucoraja erinaceus; assembly: GCF_028641065.1. NCBI lineage: Eukaryota > Metazoa > Chordata > Chondrichthyes > Rajiformes > Rajidae > Leucoraja > Leucoraja erinaceus. The sequence goes on from NC_073378.1 coordinate 11,555,923, forward strand.
GGCTAAATCGGCCCTTTGTAAATTGCACCTGGTGGGTTGGGAATGGATGTGAAAATGAGATACACAGAAGTGGTGTGAATGGGTGGTTGGTGTTGGGTGAGGACTCAGTGGGTCGAGGGGCCTGTTCCCATGATGTATCTTTCAATCAATCTGCGAAAAACAAAAACCTGCATCTCCTTCATAGGGAACACAGGCTGGCCTAATAACAATGTTCTATCAATCTCACGAACAAAGTTGATAATATAACCATATAACCATATAACAATTACAGCACGGAAACAGGCCATCTCGACCCTTCTAGTCCGTGCCGAACACATAATCTCCCCTAGTCCCATATACCTGCGCTCAGACCATAACCCTCCAATTCCCTTCCCATCCAATAACTATCCAATTTATTTTTAAATGATAAAAAGAACCTGCCTCCACCACCTTCACTGGAAGCTCATTCCACACAGCCACCACTCTCTGAGTAAAGAAGTCCCCCCTCATGTTACCCTTAAACTTCAGTCCCTTAATTCTCATGTCATGTCCCCTTGTTTGAATCTTCCCTACTCTCAGTGGGAAAAGCTTTTCCACGTCAACTCTGTCTATCCCTCTCATCATCTGCATACTTACTAATAATCACTTTGCAACATTCATAGTTTAGTTTTGTTTAGTTTAGAGATACAGCACAGCCCATCGAGTCCGCGCCTACAGTGATTCCCGCACACTAACACTCTCCGACACACCAGGGACAATTTACAACTGAAGCCTTCAAACTTAGACACAAAATGCTGGAGTAACTGTGGGGCAGGCAGCATCTATGCAGAGAAGAAATGAGTAACGTTTCGGCTCGAGACCCTTCCTCAGAGTGTATGACTTTGGAATGTGGGAGGAAACTGAAACTCCCAGAGAAAACCCGCGCGGGTCACTGGGAGAATGTACAAACTCCATACAGACAGCGCCCATAGTCAGGATAGAACCTGGGTCTCTGGCGCTGTAAGGCAGCTACTCTACCGCTGCGCCACAGTGCCGCAGTCAAGGTTAGAGATTCCAATACTGATGTTTTAATGGCAGAAAATGCCATACAACATCTTCTAGTCCAACACACACAAACAAAGCTGCAGGTGGTGCAGAATGCCATGGTGAAGAGAAGGCCACTTAGTCGAAAGGGCAATTTCACAGTTTCTGCCATTTCTCCCTTTCAGATTGTCCATCGTTATCACCTCATTGCCATTCCACAGAACGTACCGAGGTAATATTCAACATTCAGGTGACACTTGACAGCATCCCACCTGTTCAAACAACGGTCAACGATATTTTCATACTTGGGGCTCAGCTACACCGAATATTGCAGCTACCCTTTTCGGAACTTTCCACCTTTCCACTGCCAGAGTGGAAATGTCAACGAGTAAATGGCAGAGTTTTAGGGTGAAAGGGACAACATTTAAAGATGGTTTGGAGGGCATTTGAGCAGGTAGAGGCCTTTAGATACCTGGGCACAGAGATTGACACCCGCCTGTCCTTCTCCCAGCACACAGACTCTGTGTACAAGAAGGCACAGCAATGCCTGTTCCTGCTGAGGAAACTCAGGAGCTTTGATGTCAGACAGGACATTTTAACAGCTGTCTATAAATCACTTATAGAATCTGTACTCACCTTTAACATCACAACCTGGTTCACCCTCACCTCTGTCAAAGACAAATCAAAGCTTTCCCGGATCATCAATCAGGCAAGCAAAATAACTGGCAAAACTCAAAATCAATTATCAGTACCCCACACCCAGGCAGTTAAAAGGAAAGCCAATCTCATTACACAGGATCCCACCCACCCCCTGCACAAGTCTTTCCAACTTCTGCCATCAGGCCGCCGATATAAAGTCCCCCTATCCAAGAAAAACATCCACAAAAACTCATTTATACCCAATGCCATAAACACCTTAAATAAAAAATGAACAATGGACAAATTAACCCTGACGCATTGTCACTTTACACATATCCACAACTTTTAACTTGTCTATTTTTACAGTTTTTAATCTTTATATTTGCTTTTAAGATCGATACACACTGTGTGTGCTCGCAGAAATCTGTGTTGTATAACTGCTTATCAGTACATTGTCCTGTCTGTATGTTGAGCCACGTCAAAGAAGATTATCTGTTACGACAGACAATAAAGTTTTCTGAATCTGAATCTGAATCTGAATTTATTTAATTAAACACAGATGTGGATCACACTGCCAAGGTGGTGGTGGAGGCAAATACAATTGTGTTTTTGAAGAGACTTTTACATAGGCATATGGACATGCAAGGAAAGGAGGGATAAGGATCATGTGCAGGCAGATGAGATAAGTTTATCTTGACATCATGTTCGGCACAAACATTATGGGCCACAGTGTCTGTTCTTGTGTTCTATGTTCTATGGTAATTTTTTTTTTTTTTTTTAAATATTTTTATTAGAAGCAAACATATTATGGTAAAGTATAGTTACATATTATAGTAAAAAAACTTTTCATTTACATCAATCATCTATATTACTAAATCTCTGATCTTGACCGCATTTGGCGTACTGTGCTGCGATTTCCGACAGAACACCTCCACCTACGGCCGTCATTTTTGGCCACCTCGCTCAGAGCCCCGCTCCGCCTTACGGGTGTGGAGGATTTTTCCCATCGATGACAAATCAGAGACATATTAATGTTTTTAAAAAAATCACCATTCTCTCTGCTGCCCCGGCTGGAGGGAGGGGGAGGAACTATAAAACCAGGAAGTGGTGTGCCTCATAGTCTTTGCAAGATGGATGAAGCCAAGGGTCACATCTCTCTGAGCTCTGAATAACACTGAACAAATGTCTACACAACTGTGAGTACCCTTAATGTGGTTTGAAAATGAAAATATGGTTTGTTTGAAGTAAAAAGGCACTGCCTGCAAATGGTTGTTTGGGTGCTTTGGCTTGAAGTTGAAAGGCACTACTTACTGCAAATGGTGGCTTGGGAGCTTTGGCTTGAAGTTTAAAAAAATCTCCATTCTCTCTGCTGCATCTGCAGGAGGGAGGGGGAGGGACTATAAAACCAGGAAGTAGTGTGCCTCACTCAATCTCTGCAAGAAGGATGAATCCAATGGCCACGTCTCTCTGAGCTCTGAATAACACTGAGCAAATGTCTACACAACTGTGAGTACCCTTAATATAGTTTGAAAATGAAAATATGGTTTGTTTGAAGTAAAAAGGCACTGCCTGCAAATGGTTGTTTGGGTGCTTTGGCTTGAAGTTGAAAGGCACTACTTACTGCAAATGGTGGCTTGCGAGCTTTGGCTTGAGGTTGAAAGGCACTACTTACTGCAAATGGTGGCTTGGGTGCTTTGCTTGAAGCTGAAAGGCACTACTTACTGCAAATGGTGGCTTGGGAGCTTTGGCTTGAAGTTGAAAGGCACTAACTGCAAATGGTGGCTTGGGTGATTTGGCTTGAAGTTGAAAGGCACTAACTGCAAATGGTGGCTTGGGTGATTTGGCTTGAAGTTGAAAGGCACTACTTACTGCAAATGGTGGCTTGGGTGCTTTGGCTTGATGTTGAAAGGCACTATTTACTGCAAATGGTGGCATGAAGTTGAAAGGCACTACTCACTGCAAATGGTGGCTTAGGTGCTTTGCTTGAGGTCGAAAGGCACTACTTACTGCAAATGGTGGCTTGGGTGCTTGGGCTTGAAGTTGAAAGGCACTTCTTACTGCAAATGGTGGCTTGGGTGCTTTGGCTTGAAGTTGAAAGGCACTACTTACTGCAAATGGTGGCATGGGTGCATTGGCTTGTAGTTGAAAGGCACTACTTACTGCAAATGGTGGCATGAAGTTGAAAGGCACTATTTACTGCAAATGGTTGCTTGGATGCTTTGGCTTGAAGTTAAAAGGCACTACTGCAAATGCATTTCCTGTTTGCACCGTATATTGATTTTAGATAAAACGCTGCACTTATGGCTGTAATTTTTGGCCATCTTACTCAGTTGAGCAGGTGCAGAGAATTCTTCCCATCAATGAAAAATAAAAGTGTTATTAGTGTTTAAAAAAGTTTTAGAATCTCTCTCCTGTCAATCACGCCCTGAAAGCCACACCTTTTCCAGTGGGAGGGGGAGGGGTTATAAAACCCAGAAGTGTGGGTGTGGCTCAGTCTCTGCATCATGGGTGGGGGAGAGGTCATGACTGTCTGAGCTGTGAATCAACTGAACACACTGAATGCCTACTGAACTGAGTTTGGTGTTTTGTGTGGTTTTATGGTGGTTTCACCCTGCATGAAATGGTATGAAGCTGCATTTGAATTTGGTGGCCTTGGAGCCTGCTTGAAGGGGAATAAAACTGCACTGAATTTGGAGGCCTTGCACCTTGCTGAAAGTGGTATGAAACTGCACTTGAATTTGGTGGCCTTACACCCTGCTTGAAATGGTAGGAACATGGATTTGAATTTGGTGGCCTTGCACCCTGCTTGAAATGGAACTTCAAGGAATAGTCATGAGTCAACTGCCAGCCCACCAGCCGTGAGTGAGCTGCCAGCAGATCAGGCTTGAGGGACTGAGCTGCCACCCCAAGAACCCATACCAGCACTCCAGAAAGCCCCCCCACTGGCCACCAATATTGGAATTGGTGGAGAGGTGGAATATTGCATCGGGGGACCAGCCCTCCCATGTGAACATGGGACCCAACGGGTCCCACTTAGGCTAGAACATTATTAAAATTTTCAATTGTCGATTAATTCTGCTTCTAATGTTTTTTTATATAGATAGAAGAGAAAGAGAAAAATAGAATTACAAATATCAAAAAAGAGAAAAAGTGGAATGAATTACTTGTAATACATCATTGGAGATAGGTTCGTAGATTATAAATTATGACTTTTCATCTAATCCTGAATTCAAGCTTCAGTTGGGTTTTCATGCCGGGCCAATCTATCCCTTCAAATAATTAATGAATGGTGACCGTATTTTAACAAAAAGTTTTTGTTTGTCCATTAAGGCAAGTCTAATTCTTTCTAGATCAGTATCAGTATATCTTTATTGTTATTTCCTGAGTACTCACATACCCAGAGGAAACAAAAAAACGTTGCTCAACCAGTGTCCGTTCAGTGTGCAGTACAAATATCAACAAGTAAATAGAAATAAAAATACATATATCATGAACAAATTAAATTAAACACTCTACTCTCTACTAAACATCAACAGGCGTTCCGATCGACAGCTGCTGCAGTGTGTCCAGGTTGGTGGTTGGTGCGCGATACTTTGGCAGGGGGCTAAGTCCGTTTATCAGTCTTATAGCCTGCGGGAAGAAGCTGAGGAGCATGCTGCTGGTTTTGCAGCTAATGCTGCAAAAAAATGCTGCTAAAGAAAGGCATACTTGTAGTGAGAATAGATATAGGGTCTCCGACATTTCCACATTTTAATTGTGGGGATTATAGGGCCTTTCCAAAATTTTAATATTAATTTTTTCCCGGTTATTATACTGTAGTTGAGGAAGTTTCTTTGGATTGTTGTGAGTGTTAAACTTTGTTCTGATATTCCAAGTATTATTAGTTTTGAGTCTGGATCCAATTTAGTATTAACAACTTCAGAAATTATTCCAAAAATATCAGTCCAGAAATTTTTGATTTTTGTACAATTTGTTCTATGTTAATTTCAAAAAGGCATTAAATATATATTTTGTTTAACTCTAGTTCTATAGCTGTCAGTTGGGACCACGATGAAATGGTAAATATTCACTTCAGGTAAGGGATCGTGACAAAAGCCTCTTCGTGGCGATCTCCGGAAACGATGACACGATGCGTCGGGCGACCAAGTCTGTCAACGTGTTCGATTATGACGGAAGCCAACAGCGTCATCTAACACACGAGCAAACGAACTTCAAGTGAGCCACTTTTTATGGAATACGTATTATCCTTCTTCATTTTCCATCTTCTTCTATTAACCGGATTCTGCTAAGGAACCTGCAACTTATCTTTCATAGAAACATAGAAGCATAGAAATTAGGTGCAGGAGTAGGCCATTCGGCCCTTCGAGCCTGTACCGCCATTCAATATGATCATGGCTGATCATCCAATTCAGTATCCTGTACCTGCCTTCTCTCCATACCCCCTGATCCCTTTAGCCACAAGGGCCACATCTAACTCCCTCTTAAATATAGCCAATGAACTGGCCTCGACTACCTTCTGCGGCAGAGAGTTCCAGAGATTCACCACTCTCTGTGTGAAAAAAGTTCTTCTCATCTCGGTTTTAAAGGATTTCCCCCTTATCCTTAAGCTGTGACCCCTTGTCCTGGACTTCCCCAACATCGGGAACAATCTTCCTGCATCTAGCCTGTCCAACCCCTTAAGACCCCTCATGTAATACATTAGAGGATTAATACACTGCGCTGTTCATAGCACTTGTAAGAAAGGCATACTTGTAGTGAGAAACCAAACTGTATTCAGAAAGTAGAATCCACTTTCCCTGAGATGTTTATGTTTCATTCCACTGTGAATGAAACGCAAACATAAATGCTACTATTAAAAGTAGCATTTAAAGCTCAGCCTGTTGTTTACTGTTATAATTATTCTTCAACATTGCATTTTCACAGATTTTCTTTGAATTTGGACATTAAAAAAGTGTTATTTAAATAGAATCCTTATTCCTTATCATAGACGCACATAGCCACTGCATGATTAAATAATATAATTATTAACAGCTAAAACATCTTAAACCATTTGCCTCGGCGTTCTAGGTTTCAACAATACTGCGGACATTAGAAGAACATTTGCGGGAAAGGAACACGGCAATGAGGAAATTACTAGCTGCAGTTATGCAAAATATCATATTTTTATGCACAGAAATTAAAACTCGTTGAGGAGGCGAGGGAAATTCTGGGTGTTTTCTGTCGTGCTGTGATTTACCCTTACCAAGCATCAGTGAATTTACCTCATTGGGACTCTGAAAACCTCTCTTTTATTATAAGCAAAAAGCGTTTGCCTTTATCCTCGATTCTGGCCCAACCTTCAGAATATCCTTCCTGTTAATATGTCAGACAAGAGTAACCATGCATACTAAACAAACTATATTTTACCCAGCGAACACACGTGTGTAAATGTAAGATCACTTTACCAACCGATCTACAGCTGCTCTGAGTGAAGGTTTTAGAATCTGTAAACACCATAGCGTGCTACAACACTTTTTCGATGCAGAGATTGGATCACAGTCATTTTGTGTGATTGCACTGCAAAATGTAAGTCTTCTCAGTGTTTGTAGTTATATGTTACAGATAGCCATTGATTGCTGTGTCAGAAAGAGACCAACATTGGTGAAACCAAAATCACAGGGCCAGGTATAGTGAAGCACTAAAACGCTGCTAGTGTTTCATTTCGCCAGGCCCCATCTTTGTGATGTGGTACAGGCTTCTTTCATACTGTTGGTGATTGCTAAGTTGTGATGTATATTTTAGAAGATCACAGGGAAAGTGCTTTAATGTTCGCAACAATCATATGTAACACATAAAAAATATTTGTCATTTAGTATTTGATAACTATTGAATAATTGCTCCATTTTGTAAATGTTACCAGTATTTTTTGTATAAAAATGCAACCCTATACCACGTACATGACTTCCAACTGTAAGTATAGACTAAAAGAATGGCAAATGTGTTCCTAAAAGTTGTAGCAGATAAATGTAACGTTTCTGTGCACTTGTTTCTGAGGACAATACATCTAAAAAACACGTTCTGGTTTTTGTACAAAACCATTCAATTTAGGAGCAGAATAGTTCAATCTTAAATAATAACATGAATTGATGGTGGCTGGGGTGGGAGGTAGGTGGTGAGTGACGTCTACGCTACTTGTGTGACCACCATTTGCAAGCAAATATACGGGGAGTATTATCTATGAACATTCATCACCATACGGTGCTGCCATGCAAATCTCCCGTCAGATTAAATCAGTCATAAATGTGCATTCCAACACAGAAAGTAAATGTGCTTGAATTGCTCAGTAATTTGCTATATTTTTAATTGAGCATTGACAATTATTTGCTTCACTGTGTAATCAATTAGAACAAAGCCACAGACATATGAATTAGAAACTGGGAACTGCTGCTGCTGCTGGGTTTTTTTTAAAAAGGCACAAAGTGTTGGAGTAACTCAGCTGGTCGGGCAGCATCCCTGAAGAACATGGACAGGTGACTTTTTGAGGTCAGGACCCTTCTTCAGAGAAATATTCGGAAGAAATATTTACAAGATGGCACCCACCCCAGGCGACTATTTGCATGCTAGCCACAGAAGCAGATCTACAATCGCATATTACAATCGTTCCACACTCTTATCGTGTATCTATTTGCTGTAAATGGCTTGAATGTATTCATGTATTATCTTTATGCTGACTGAATAGCACGCAATAGAAGCTTTTCATTGTACCTCGGTACACTTGACAATAAACTAAACTGAGTTATTCCAGAACTTTGTGACATAAGATTTAGGATCATGCAGGAGGAAGCAATCCCTTTGCTCTGCATTTTTAGTTGCTATTGCAAAACATTTTTTAAATTACAGCTAAATTTGCACGTATTGCCAAGTCTTGTAGTTTATGTCAATGCGCAATATCTTTTTTTAAATTGCATTTCTCTTCCGATATGTAATTGAAATTGATAAGCACCCATGATTGCTAAAGGCCCTTAATAACAATGATGAGTTTTCATCAGGCTCCATATCCCTCTTCACGGAGATGTACTGATTTGGGTTGAAACATGGTAGTATAAGGAGCTTTTCATTTCTTGGCATCTCTCCCAAGTGCAAAATGACGAGGTATGTAAGGTTATAGGGCTGAAGTTTAGTTTTAATGTTTAGTTTTAGAGATACAGGATAGAAATTGGCCGTTGATCCCTCTGAATCCACATGGACCATCGATCACCCATTCAAACTAATCCTATGTTAACCCACTTTCACATCCACCCCCAACAAGCTCTGATATATATATGTTTTTAAATGTAAGGGTGACACTGCAGAGTTGCTGGCTTACAGCACCAGAGACCCGGGTTCAAACCTGACTATGGATGCTGTTTGTATGGAGTTTATACGTTTCCCTGTGACCTGTATCGACTTTCTCCGGGTGCTCCAGTTTCCTCATACACTCCAAAGACGTACAGGGTTGTAGGTTAATTGGCTTGGTAAAATTGTAAATTGTCCCTAATGTGTGTAGGATAGTGTTAGTGTGCGGAGATCGCTGGTCGGCGGGGACTCGGTGAGCCGAAGAGTCTGTTTCCGTGCTGTATCCCTAAACTAAACTAAACTAAACTAAACTAAGCTAAACACATATGTAAGGAGCAATTTGCAGAGGCCAACAAACCTACAAACCTGCATGTCGTTGTGATGTGGGAGGAATCCAGAGCACCTGGAGGACACCCACGTGGTCAGAAGGAGAGAGGCCACCCACATGGTCAAAACACCACTCCTGGCAGCATGTTTCAGGTACCCACTATCTTCTGTGTTAAAAGAGACACGCACTTTCAAAGAACTATATACCTGCCCTCCTAGATCCATCTGTTCAACGACACTCCCTAGAACTCTGCCATTCATGGTTTAGTTTAGTTTATTGTCACATGTACAGTGAAAAGCTTTTGTTTGCGTGCTAACCAGTCAGCGGAAAGACAATACATGATTACAATCGAGCCATTCACAGTGTACATGATAAAGGGAATGACATGAAAAAAGTTTAGTGCAACATAAAGCCAGTAAAGTCCAATCAAAGGTAGTCCGAGGTCCTCCACTGAAATAGATATTGTTCAGGACTGCTCCTGTCCTGGTTTGACTTCCTAAATTGCAATACCTCGCATTTACTGCATCAAACTTCATTAACCATTCCTCAGCCCACGACCACTTTTCTTGAAGATACAATTAGGAATTTAATGTTACTATCTGTAGAATATTGAAAAAAATGTTTTGTGCTACCAATGTGTGCAAATTTAATACAAACTGCTCTTATACTATTTCAGCTGTTATGAAGCATATATATATATATATATTTTTTTTTTAATGTAAGCATTTAGAATAGAATAGTTTCTTTATTGTCATTGTAACATGAACCATGTACAACGAAATTTAAAATGTCAGCCAAATTTCTTTAACGTGTTCCTGTATTTAAATAATGTGAACAATTATTTTGTTCTTAGTCTCAATATTACTAAAGGAAAGAAATTGCTGGTACTAATAATTATGACTTTGACAGGAAAAGTAAATCTTCATTGATTTTTCTTCTCCTTTCATTTTTGTTTTCTCTTTACATGCCAACTTCTTGCGAACAAAATTATTTAGCAAATAATTTATTGTGCCTTATAATGGTACCATCTGGGAATAGACTAGGGTAAATGAGACATGTGGTCACTTTCTCTGAGGGAGCATGCAAACGTTTTGATGATACCTGACTGACTAAAGCTAAAATTGAAATCATGCTACATGGACATTTAAAATTGAAAATAATCCAAGTCTTCAGGGGCAATTAATGTGCCAATGCGCTAACTATATCTCTAAAAACTTTGTGGTAGAAGCTTGAAGATATTTGAGCCGATTTGCCACCGCTATTGTGAACCTCATATTATATTATAATATCATCAAAACCATGTATCCCAATGTGCTGTCTTCCATTGAAAAGCAATTAACGATACATATTCTACTGTATCATGCATACATCATAAACATTACATAGAGAGGAGGAGGTGCCATCTTGGGGAGCGGCTGCTAACCAGCAGCCGTCCGTTTAATTCACTATTTTTTTTGTAGTTCTAGTGAGTCCTGTGTTTTGTTTGTGGGAGAAATAGACTTTTTAATGTGGGGGGAATGGGGTAACTATAGTTCTAGTTCCCTACCTGGTCTGTGAGGCAGCTTTTTCTCCGGGCTGCCCTGTCGACCCGTCCTCGTGGCCTACCAGCGGGTGTGGAGCGCCGTTTCCTGGCGGGGACCGCCCAGCACCTCGGCTTGAGTGGCGGCACAGCGTTGGAGCGCTATCGCGGAGCGGAGCGGGTGATGCCTTGCCTGGGTCGCCGCGCTGGATCGACGCGCTGGAGCTCCAGTGAGCTGTGACCGCCGAGTTCAACACCTCCGGGCTGCGGGTCTGTGGAGCGGAGCGAGCGGCGCCGACTTCAACATCGGGAGCCTGGGAGCTCCAAACCGGCGCGGCCTTGTCGGCTTCGGAAGCCGCGGTCTCCGGTACGGAAGCGGCCGTTCCAGGTGGCCCAGCCACTTAGTGGTCTCTCCCGACGCCGGGGCAACAGCACCTGGCGAGAACGGCCTGGAACATCGGGCCTCCCTAGAGGCAATTGCGGTGGCCTCAATAGGCCTGACTTTGGGAGAACTGGGGATGGGGACTGGACATTGTGCCTTCCCCCACAGTGGTAACCATTGTGGGGGGATGATTTTTGTGTGTAAGTGATTATTTTAGTTTGTGTCCAAGATGGCTGTCGGAAGGGAGAGTGTACGCTGGCGCGGTTTAGCTGCCGCTGCTCTCTCTTCACATTGTGTTTTTGATTTTTTGTCTTTGGATCGAATTCTGTCTTTAATTTGTGTATTGGTGATGTCTTTATTATTTATTTTACTCCGATTATATGTTTTTTACTCTTGTTAAATTCTGCAAGGTGTCCTTGAGACTTTTGAAAGGCGCCTGCAAATAAAATGTATTATTATTATTTATTACACGTCATTCAGACCATGACATCTGCCACCTGCACCATTGACAACACATCAATGTGAGCAGGGTTTAGTTAAAGTACAGAAGTTTTCTTTGTAGCAATCAGTTATTATTTGTGTTAGACATTTGCATTAATCTTCGCGTATTGTAATCTGATTAGGTGTGACCCACGTAATATGTGAATGATCAAACACAAGGTGATTTTAATGTGTAGCCAATTTTCATATTATTTGTTTTCAGCTTTTCAAAAGCAACATCACTCTTATAAATAACATGACTAAAATTAAGAAGTACACTTTGAAATTTGTAAACTATTGATTTTTAAATTAGATTTAGTTTAGTTTTAATTGAGTTTATTATTGCCACAGTGGAAAGCGCTTTTGTTGTGTGCTTTCAAGTCAGCGGAAAGAACTATACATGATTACAATCAAGCCGTCCACAGTGTACAGATACAGGTTAAAGCGAATAATAACTATTGCAAGATAAAGTCCAGTGAAGTCAGATAAACAGAGTCTGAGGGCACCAATGAGGTAGATGGTAGGTCAAAACCGCTCTCTAGTTGGTGGTATGATAGTTCAGTTGCCTGATAACAGCTGGGAAGAAACTGTCCATGAGTCTGGAGGTGTGCGTTTTTACATTCCTGTATCTCTTGCCTGGAGTCAATGGAAAGGAGATTGGTTTGCGTGATGGTCTGGGCTGTGTCCACAATTCTCTGCAATTTCTTCTAATCAATATTCTAAATGTCATCACAATTTGCCTTGGTAAAATTGTAATTAGAAATCATAAGGCATGGAAACGAGGCCTTCAGCCCAATTCGGCCTTGCCGACCATTAAGCCCCATCTAAGCTAGACCCACTTGTCCATATTTAGGCCATATCCCTCTAAACCTTTCCTATCCATATACCTGTCCAAGTGTATTTTAAGCATTGACATAGTACCTGCCTCAACTACCTCTGCTGGCGGCTGATTCCATAGACTCTCCACCTATGTGAAAAACTTACCACTCGGGCTCATGTTACATCTTGCCCCTCTCAAGTTAAACACATGTCCTCGTGTTTTTGATTCCCGTACCCTGTGTAAAAATCTCAAAGGAGACAAATTGGTATGATGTATAACAATTATTGTTAAATGTCATCAAATTTGGTAAGGTTGGTCATGAAAAGTCATATTTCCAAATTGTTATCCCGACAACCGGTTATAAAACAAGAATGAATTGGGCTTGAGTTCACAGCGACAATTAAATTAAATTATTTCTTATTACATAGAAACATAGAAATTAGGTGCAGGAGTAGGCCATTCGGCCCTTCGAGCCTGCACCGCCATTCAATATGATCATGGCTGATCACCCAACTCAGTATCCTGTACCTGCCTTCTCTCCATACCCTCTGATCCCCTTAGCCACAAGGGCCACATCTAACTCCCTCTTAAATATAGCCAATGAACTGGCCTCAACTACCCTCTGTGGCAGAGAGTTCCAGAGATTCACCACTCTGTGTGAAAAAAGTTCTTCTCATCTCGGTTTTAAAGGATTTCCCCCTTATTCTTAAACTGTGACCCCTTGTCCTGGACTTCCCTAACATCGGGAACAATCTTCCTGCATCTAGCCTGTCCAACCCCTTAAGAATTTTGTAGGTTTCTATAAGATCCCCTCTCAATCTCCTAAATTCTAGAGAGTATAAACCAAGTCTATCCAGTCTTTCTTCATAAGACAGTCCTGACATCCCAGGAATCAGTCTGGTGAACCGTCTCTGCACTCCCTCTATGGCAATAATGTCCTTCCTCAGATTCTTACATAATAATGTGTAATTCATTGGTTTTTTTTACCTCAGCCAAAAGCAGGAAGTGAATTGAAATGAATAGTTTTAAAGACCTTTGGTTGTCCAGGATGAGACATTTGGAGCACATAATGATTTTTCCCTGACTGCAGCGAATACGAATATCTGGCGCAAACCTCTCCCCCTCCACTCGCTGCCCGTTCCCCGGGTGGTCTGGGTGGACTGGGCGGTGGTCAGCGCTGTTGATCCATGGACATCGCTGCTGCCCAATAAGGCATGCCTCCTGCCTTGTTCCTCGGGCCGCTACTAATAACAAACCATATAACAATTTACAGCACGGAAACAGGCCATCTCGACCCTTCTAGTCCGTGCCGAACACATAATCTCCCCTAGTCCCATATACCTGCGCTCAGACCATAACCCTCCATTCCCTTCCCATCCATATAACTATCCAATTTATTTTTAAATGATAAAAACGAACCTGCCTCCACCACCTTCACTGGAAGCTCATTCCACACAGTTACCACTCTCTGAGTAAAGAAGTTCCCCCTCATGTTACCCCTAAACTTCAGTCCCTTAATTCTCATGTCATGTCCCTTGTTTGAATCTTCCCTACTCTCAGTGGGAAAACCTTTTCCACGTCAACTCTGTCTATCCCTCTCATCATTTTAAAAACCTCTATCAAGTCCCCCCTTAACCTTCTGCGCTCCAAAGAATAAAGACCTAACTTGTTCAACCTTTCTCTGTAACTGGAAGGCATGCACAAAGTTAATGACCAACACCCCTCGCTGGGGCTGCAGGCAACTGATTGCTGCTGTGGTTTTTCCTCCAGAACTTACAGCCATCGTTGAGGCACAGTTGCCAATCCCTGGAGCCTCTGGGCTCACTTTGGGTTGACTTCAGATCCGTGTGGTTTTCTCTATGTCCCAATGCATATCTCAGACGACTTCAAAATCAAGGCTGCTGGCAGCTTCTGCTAACCGAGATTGTCCTCTCTACACAATCTTCTTAAAGATAGACACAAAATGCTGGAGTAACTCAGTGGGTCAGGCAACATCCATGGAGAAAAGAAATAGGTGACGTTTCGTGTTGAGACCCCCTCTGCAGACTGAGAGTCAGGTGAGAGGAAAACTAGAGGTATGAAAAGCCAGCAGCAATGACTCAGGAAAGGTGGAGCCCACAATGGTCCATTGTTGGCTGTGGAAGAGGTGAGAACACAGTAATACTAGCAAGACTACAGTGAAACTAGCAAAACGGCAAGGGTCGGGGAAGGACAGAGAGAGAGGGAATGCAAGGGTTACTTGAAATTAGAGAAATCAATATTTATACAGCCGGATTGTAAGCGAAAATATGAGGCGTTGTTCCTCAAATTTTCATGTGGCCTTGCTCTAATAATGGAGGAAGCCCAGGACAGAAAGGTCAGTATGGGAATGAGAAGGGAAAGTGTTTGGATCAGGTAGGCCAAGGCAGACTGAAGCCCTTCTTGCTGGGCTCATGTTTTGTTCAGCGTAAAAGCCCTGTCTCACTGTGCGAGCTGACCCATGAGGTACCCCGAGTTTAAAACAAATTTAACTCGTGGTAATCACGTACAATTAACGCAGCGGGAAAGTCGGAACTCGTGGATGCAACTTAGCGACTCGTGGCGCTAACGGCAGGTACCCCTGAAGCTCTTGAAAAAATTCAAACATGTTTAAAGTTTTCCACGAGTAAAATGTACTGCTGAAGTTAAAAACTGAAACTTTTAAACGCGTTGTAAGAACGTAGTGGCCCGTGCATTTACCTTAGTGACTCGTGAGTCTACCGTGGGAACTCTTGAACTCAGCGGGCAGGCAGCATCTCTGGAGAGAAGGAATGGGTGACGGGATGACATTTCTAAATTTCTGCTGCGTCTTTGTGTAAAATGTTGTCTAATCAAGCTTGATGTGTGGTTATATCAATAACACCCAAATTATCCAAACAACTCCAAACGAAAATCATAATCATTTTCTTCCAATGTCATTGCTGTGTCATCTGGACATCTGAGGGAAAATAGATTATTGGGAAAACTTGGCATGTCAAACACATTTGTATTTTAATGGTTGTGTACGAGTGATGTTTGAGAACTTCCCTTTTTGTTGTGCATCTGCCAGTTAGTGAACTACTGTAGACACAAAACAGGTAGAAAGAGGCGTGGAGGAGAGAGGGGAAGGTTGCAGGAGTTACCTAAAATTAGAGAATACAGTGTGTATACTATTGGGATGTAAACAACACAAACGGAAAATGAGATGCTGATCCTCTAGTATGTGTGTAACCTCACTCTGGCAATGGAGGAGCCCCAGGACAGAAAGGTCAATACGGGAATCAGAACAGGAGTTAAAATGGTTAGGATAAGGATTAGGAATAGGGATATTTTATTGTCACATGTGACTAAGTACAGTGAGATTCTTTGCTAGTATAATGTATACAAATAGCAGCCACCTACGGCACTGACAAAGTGACAAATCACGCCGGCTCCCCCTTATGTCCCCCTCCCCCCACCCACCACAGCAGTTCCCCCACGCCAGGTCCCCTTGTCCTTCGTCCCCCCCATTGTCCATTGTTCTTCCCCTCTCATCTCACGGTGGTCCCCCCACGCCTTAGAAGACTGAGCACGTGTTCGGAGGAGTAGTCGCCGAGACTACACTTTAAAAAAAATAATGTTATTTATTAGAAGTACAGTACATTACAATAGTACAAGCCAAATATATCGTATTACATTTATTGTACCACTTCATTTTTTAAGCTTTAAAGAGAGAAATAAAGAAAGTAAAGAAAGTGAGAGAAAGTCATGATAATGTGAAAGAGTGATCAAAAAGAAAAACCCATTAAATAAAGAGAAAAAGAAACAAAAGCACTATTATGAAAACCATGCAAAGAGGGATATACCAACTTCGTATTTTTCATCCCCCCTTACCAGATCCTGACACCATTTATTTTTAAAGTTCTGTTGCACCTTATACTTGTAGTAAGTCGATAAATGCAGACCACGTCTTTTGGAAGTGGCCTGATTTGCCTGCAAGAAGGAGTCCCATATACTCCAGGTGTAATGTTTCAAACATATTTGAAATCCACATATTTATTATTGGTATAGGAGCGTTTTTGCGGAATTTAAGTATAAGCTTTGGTATACACTTGGTCTCGCCGATGTACTGGGGGCCAGATCGGGAATACCGATGCAGTAACTGAGGTTGGAGGAGGTCGTGCTGAGGCTAGATGCCAGCTCTCAGTCACCTATAAACACCTACCCCTTGACCTCGGGATCCCACAGACAAACACCAGGCCATCACCTCCCAGACTGTTGCTGTTCTCATCACCTCTGGTGGTCTCCCCTCCACAGCCTCCAACCTTATCATTCCCCAATGCCGTACTGCCTGCTTTTACCTCCTCCCCAAAATCCACCAACAGGACCATCTTGGCAAACCCATTGTCTCTGCCAAACAGCGTAAAATGGTGCTAAAATGATGCTGCATGCATATGGACTCGGTGGGCTATGCTGTACATTCTGTACTAACTGGGGCCCCTGTGCTTGTGTACGGGGATAGTGTTGCTGAGCTGTATGTAGAAAATGTATTTCACTGTACCTGGTACACATGACAATAAAGAAACCACCACATTAGAACGCCTGTGGATTCCCAGAGGATTGTCGGCTGCCCTCTCCTTACCTTGGAGGACCTACACAGTTCCCGCTGCAATAAAAAAACCCAGAATATAATAAAGGACATCTCCCACCCCGGACACTCCCTGTTTGAACTGTTGCCGTCAGGCAGACGGTACAGATCCACAAGGACAAGGACAAATAGACTAAAAAACAGTTTTTACCCCACTGCTATAAAAGTACTAAATGTGGCCGCCAAGGAACGCAGGGGCGATACAGACTAAGGGACTGTGGTAACGGTGAAATCGACAGAAGGATGGAGGGTTGGGTGTGTATGCGTGCTTTGTCCTTATCTTTATTCCCGTGGACCTTTAGAAATGTTTGAATGCTGCACTGACTGGCTGACATTTTAAATTTCGTTGTACCCCCATGTTACAATGACAATAAAGAAACTATTCTATTCTGCTTCCTGCCCCACTGACTCTCAACATACCTTATCCATCCTACCCCCCCCCCCCCCCAGGCCCTCCCATACATACAAAACCCCTCAGATTCCCTTCAACTCTTCAATAACTTTCCATTTTCCAGGCCTCCATTGCTTCATATTTAGCATGGACATCCAGTCTCTTTACACCTCCATCCCCCAACAGGAAGGTCTCAAGGTCCTCCTGTTCTTCCTCAAACAGAGACCCGATCAATTTCCCTCAACTAATGCTCACCTCCACCTGGCGGAACCTGTCCTCATCCTTAACAACGTCTCTTTCAATTCCATTAACTTTCTCCAGGTTTAAGGTGTAGCCAATGGGCACTCTTTGCTTTTTGCTTGCCTTTTCATCGCTTGTGCTGATCAGTCCTCGTTACATGCGTACACTGACACCATCCTACAGCTCTTTCTCAGCTGCCTCCTTTACATGGCAAAAACTTACTTACATTTTGGAAATGTTAGTGTAGACAGTGAATTTCTATATAAACTATTACATTTCAAAATCAAGTTCAAGGTCAAGTTCGAGTGCAGTGGAGAGATAAGTTTATTTGGCCTTCCATCACAGCAATATGATGGATGTTTATGTAAATTATGTTGTGTCTTGGGTCTATTTGTTTGTAATGTATGGCTGCAGAAACGTCATTTCATTTGGACCTCAAGGGGTCCAAATGACAAATAAATTGAATTTTGAATCTTGAATCTTGAAGTTCAAGTGAGTTTATTGTCAGGTGTCCCTGATAGGACAATTAAATTCTTGCTTTGCTTCAGCACAACAGAACATAGTAGGCATTGAATACAAAACACATGAATAAATAAACTGATAAAGTGCAAATAACAGATAATGGGCTATTAATGTTCAGAGTTTTGTCCGAGCCAGGATTAATAGCCTGATGGCTGTGGGAAAGTAGCTATTCCTGAACCTGGTTGTTGCAGTCTTCAGGCTCCTGTACCTTCTCCCTGAAGTGGTCTGAAGTGGTTCCAGCAAAGGTCTCCATTGACATTCTCTGTGTTCTCTCTGTCTGAATTTAATTAAGACATTTAATCGCTACTCTCTTTTCCTGTCACTTTTCTGTATGTTCTGTTGTTGCCTGGTACTTATCTTTGACCCCATACCTCCTCAAAAATCTAAACCCTTATCTTTATGAATGGAATAGAACAAAATCAAGAATATTGCAGTACAGATAAATTTTCAAAAGATGTTAAATACTTAATAATACCCAATGACTACTCTCAATTATAATGTTACACTTAAAAGGTTTTATTTTTCAATCACATTATTGAGTAATATTGCCATTACCTTTTCTATCACTGATAATGAGTGAAATAGTCTGTTGTTGATGGATTAACCATGTCTCATTTCAAATATAGGAATTATGTATTATGCACTTCAGACCTACCGTACATTGCCATTCTCTACATACTGTATGTTACTTGTAGATATGGGAATTCTTTGCCACAGAATGCTGTGGAGGCCAAGTTAATAGGTTTTTTTTCAGGCAGAGATAGATACATTCTTGATTAGTGCAGGTGTCGGGGGTTATGGGGAGAAGGCAGGAGAATGGGGTTGGGAGGGAGAGATAGATCAGCCATGATTGAATGGCGACGAGACGTGATGGGACAAATGGCCTAATTCTGCCCCTATCACATGACCTTAAGATCTTATGAGTGCAGGAAAGCAGATTTTGGCGCTATGATAATGTGGATTATAGAGATAAGTGCGAAACCACGAACAGATTTGCAAGTTAGAATGAGAATTGTAGGCGGCGCGACTCTCGTCAGCAGCGGCCTCTGCAGCCCGTCCGCGTTTTTATTATTTTTTGTCTATGTTTATATGTAGTTTTTGTTATTTTTTGTTGGGGTGTGTGTGGGGGGGGGGGGGGGGGGGGGGGGGGGGGGGGGGGGAGGGAGGGAGGGGGGTAACTTTTAAATCTCTCCCTGCACTGGAGACCCGACCTTTTCTTTGTCGGGTCTCAGTTGTCATTGGGGCTGCAACGAGGAGCGGCCTCCTACAGAAGAAGCCGGGGACTCTGGTGCCGACTCACCTCACCGTCGCGGAGCTGGCCGAGTCCAGAGCGGGTGGAGCGGTGGTGGAGCGCTGCTGCTGCTGCTGCTGCTGCTGCTGATTCGGAGGCTGCAACTGCGGGTCTGCGGACGGTGGCACCGGGAGCCTGCGGGTCCCTGGAGGGAGACCGCTTTTCAGGGCTCCTGCAACGGCGACTTCTCCCGCCCGAGTTGCGGGGTCGAAGAGCTCCTGGAGCGGGGCCTAACATCACCGCCCCGCGCGGCTTGGAATGGCCACGGGACTCTGCGAGCGCACGCCGGGGGCTCCAACATCAAGACCCGGTGTGTGACCTCGCACCACCCGGCGTGGCTTTAATGGCCGCGGGACCATCGCCATCGCCAGCCGGGGGCTTTGACTTTGACTCTGACATGGGGGGGGGGGGGGGAGAGTACAGTGGAGAGATAAGTTTTTTTTTTGGCCTTCCATCACAGCGATGTGATGGATGTTTATGTAAAATGTAAATTATGTTGTGTCTGGGGTCTATTTGTTTGTAATGTATGGCTGCAGAAACGGCATTTCGTTTGGACCTCAAGGGGTCCAAATGACAATTAAATTGACTATTGACTATTGACTATTGAATTTTAGATCTGTGTTGTAGACACTCTGAGAACTCTTATACAGCATGCCTCAGTTGATAAACTTGAGTATTCTGGACTGCACATATAGTAGCCTCCTGAATCGGGACTTGCCCAACTTGACCCGATGTTGGGCGAGTCCAGAACCAGGGGCCACAGTCTTAGAATAACGGGGAGGTAATTTAAAACTTTATCACCCAGAGAGTTGTGAATTTATGGAATTCCCTGCCACAGAGACCAAATCACTGGATGGATTTAAGAGAGAGTTAGATAGAGCTCTAGGGGTTAGTGGGGGCAAGGGATATGGGGAGAAGGCAGGCACGGGTTATTGATAGGGGACGATCAGCCATGATCCCAATGAATGGCGGTGCTGGCTCGAAGGGCCGAATGGCCTCCTCCTGCACCTATTTTCTATGTTTCTATGTTTCTATGAATGTATCCAAGTTTACTTTGATAGTTGTTTGTGCGTATTCACGTGTCCACCAGTAGACATTCAAATGCATGGCAAAGTGTCGGAGATTGTGTGCAAGTCCAGCTGCTAATGCCCTAATAACATATATCTGATACAATGTGAACTACTTTAACTATAGGTTTACGTCGTATCGATAAACCTTTGAAAAGGACAAGCGCGGTGGCGATTTATGAGAAGAGTGACTAACGTGACCATAAATTCAAAAGTAACGCGATGAGCAATGTTTAAGAAATACCCTTTTAGCTGGGACGTGTGTAACCTTTAACAGTGAATATTTTGCAGACTAGATAGGAAATCCAGTCACAGTCACCCGCAAATGTCGATCTATTGCGCTGATATTGATTTTGTTCCAATGTTTTCCTAACTTAGAAACTTCTTGTGGAACTGATCCTGCTGTAAGCAGATTCCTCCAGTACTTTGGGTTTTTTTTTGTGGCGACAAGTAATTTGTTGTACGATTGTCTGCAACGGCTCATGAAGCAACACTGCTGCCAGTGGTAAGTAGAGAAAAAAAAACTTTCTCGTCTTCTTTCACAGTAATAGGATACTTGCAGAGTCATCGACCGTGAACGCTGTTGCATGAGGCTTTAAGATATCTCTGTTCAGTTGCTTGCTTCTGGGTAAAGCAGGAATTCATGTCTGACAATTAATGCATGATACAGAATAAAATAATCCAGGGGAAATAATCTCACCCCGTTTTTGAAACTCCTTGCTTTGATCTGAGCAAACTGAACTGGGGGAAACGTGTGTAAATGTTGGAAGTCACGGCACTTACAAACTCACAATCACTCACACACGTATAGTTCATTTTAATGAAACTCTCCAGCGCTCTACGCTAATCTAACCATCCCATTAGAATTGACCTATTTGATAAATTAACCATTCAAGGACTTTCCCTGCCTTTCGATGGTCGGGCGCCAGAAGTGACATTGGTAGTCTGTGGAGAGCATTGACAAAAATCAGCACACCGCAACGCGACCGAGATTACAGGGACTGGAAAAAAAGAGCATGTTTCTTAAAATAGGCCAGCCGTGTTGTTCTACAGAGCAGTGAGTGCCAGGTGTGTTTACTTGCACAGTTGTACCTTTTCCTGTTTTTGTCTGTACTTTTTTGTGATGTCACCTCAGGAATTGTCGTTGCAAAGGTGGGCGCCCAAACCTTCAATAACAATGGAAAATAAAATATATTAAAGAGAAATGCAGATAATACTGGAAAACGTTCAGCAGGTCGGGCAGTACCCGTGGAAAGGATTAAAAAAAAAGGTTAACATTTCGAGTAAAGACCCTTCGTCAGAACCATTCTGCGGGACGTGAAACCTAGCCTGGTTCCTTTGGTATCGATTCCACCTGAGATCACATCAAAAGAAGGGTTTCGGCATGAAACGTTGCCCATTTCCTTCGCTCTTTTCCTTAGATGCTGCTGCACCCGCTGAGTTTCTCCAGCATTTTTATGTACCTTCGATTTTCCAGCATCTGCAATTCCTTCTTAAACATCAAATGATCAGATTTGAGCAGATCAAATAATACTGAGTGTATTTCCAACATTGTTAATTTTCCAGCAACTGCGGTTATTTCGATATTCATTCACTGGGAATTATATTTGGTCATCTTGCGGACTATTTTCCCCCACTATTAGTTTTGTTTTACTTTTTAAGAAAATGTCAATAAATCGTTCTTTCGCAGTGTCCTATCACCCACTAGCGACTGCCTCTGTCACCCTCAGTTATCAACCCATCGCATTTTATCAGACAGTGCAAACCTTGGTCTCCTTTTTGCTTCTGAATGCAAACAGCTTCAGAAAGGAGAGAGGGTATAAAGATACCAAATGATTGTCATTTACAGTGATTTTTGATTTTGGAAAGACATCTAGCAATCAATAGTAGCCATTTTAGTTCCGAGCCCACGTCGGCCCACGATATTTTGCAATTGTTTTGTCTCCTGTCATTCTATCATCTTATCAGTTGATCTGCACCGATAAATAGATTAGCATTGAAAGCTGACATGTTTCTGACTACCGTCTAGTTATACACAATGGAACCATGAGAAAGTGAGGGCTTTTCACAACTCCTACTCTAACCACTTTTGATAACTAGTTCGTCTCTTTATGTAACGTTAGACATCGCAGACACTTTTAATATGTTCTCAGACTTTGGCATTTTAGAAATTTAGCTGCACTTTTTGGAAGACTTCGGGGATAGATATTGCGGTCATTAATCTCATTGAATACAAGAGCAATCTAGTCAATATAATTAATTAAGGGTTCGAATGATTTTCACATCCCCCTTTGAATGACTGCAGGTATGAAATGCACAATGGCTATTTTGAGGCTGCATTCTGTTACATTTCTCACCTTACTTAAACAGGTAAAAGGTGTAACGTAAATTGTAATTCTAAAACATCAACGTGTTATTCTGTGTTTTCATGCTTTCATGTGTCATGAAGTCAACCATTTCTCTATGTAATCAATACCTTGAACTATTTATTATATTAAACTTAAGACACTTAGCATATATATTTCAAATCAGAGAATACGGTTGATTGTATTACACGTGAAGATTGTACCAAAGGATAATGTTTATTCTAAAGCATGCAGGTACAGCAGGCAGTGAAGAAAGCTAATATCAAGGAAACATGTTCCCGATGTTGGGAGAGTCCAGAATTGGAGGTCGAGTCACTGGATGCATTCAAAAGTTGGATAGAGCTCTTAGGACTAGCGGAATCAAGGGAAATGGGGAGAAGGCAGGCACGGGGTACTGATTGTGGGTGATCAGCCATGATCACATTGAATGGCGGTGCAGGCTCGAAGGGCCGAATATATCCTATAGTCTATGTTTCTATGTATCCTTTGGTATCATCTTCCCATGTAATATAATCAACCGTAGTCCCTGATTGAAACAAATGTGCTATATTCCTCAACCATGTGGACCATCTCACAACATATCTTCCACAACCAGAATTCTGGCTGGTGAAAATAATGGAAAAGTGACATTCCGGTGGAACCCAGACTATCCATTTTACAGCGGAGCCTTTAAACAGGACATCCAGATAATTAGAGCGAATCAGGCACGAGGGAATGACAGGGACGATGTGAGATTTTTTATCTTCCTCCCATCTCCATAAGACTATTCCCCGACCACTACGCATTCCATTATTAAGCAAGGAAATGTTGCTCCCTGAACAAAACAAATCGTGCCGAATGAATGACAACTTGCAATCTTAGCCATAGAGACATAGAAACATAGAAAATAGGTGCAGGAGTAGGCCATTCGGCCCTTCGAGCCTGCACCGCCATTCAATATGATCATGGCTGATCATCCAACTCAGTATCCTGTACCTGCCTTCTCTCCATACCTCCTGATCCCTTTAGCCACAAGGGCCACATCTAACTCCCTCTTAAATATAGCCATTGAACTGGCCTCAACTACCTTCTATGGCAGAGAATTCCAGTGATTCACCACTCCATAACCAACCGCGTTTGAGACGGGTAACGCGATCACAGAAACAACAGAATGGACATCTTTAAGGCAGAGATAGATAGATTCTTAATTAGTACAGGTGTCAGGGGTTACGGGGAGATGACAGGAGAATTGGGTTAGGAGGGAGAGATATATCAGCATGATTGAATGGCGGAGTAGACTTGATGGGCCGAATCGACTAATTCTGCCCCTATCACTAATGCGCATATAACATATAAAATCAATGCTTAATATTTCGAATATCAAAAATCACCGTGTCAATTGAGACCCCAGCGTGAGAACTTCGTGTTAGTTTTTTTTAGATTTCATGCTTTATTCCTCCAATGTCTGAGATTGATTTGACATTGTATGAGAAACATTCGGTTTAAGTTTGATCGAGCAAATATATTTCAATATGTTGCGGGAGGTGAGAGTAATACATGCATTCTCGAAGCGTTGCCCAGGAGATGGCGGTACTAAATTAGTAATCATCCAATTCATAACCAATAACCGATTAGTTCACGGCGGTTGCGCTGCACGTTTGTGTAAAGAACATTTCCAGAACGTTGAGACAGGAGCAATTATGTTGCCTTGAAACTATTAAACTATGTATTCGCGAGCCAATATGTATTCCAATGGACATATCTGGGCTAATTTAAACGTTTTCTTATAATGTGCATTTTCATCTTATGATATTCTTCAGTCTTTTTCTCTGCCCTTTTTTTTCTCTCTCCCGGCTGAGACAAGTTTGCATGTCCAGGTATATTTTGCTCCAGTAATCATTATTGCATTGGCAGCACGCTGCATGACAATGGGGAACATTTCAACCGAGTCTGGTCCTTCCTGTAGGTAGGTCCACGATGAAACAGAAATGCCACTAGGTCTAACTTCCCTCTCCAAATCCCAATGCGAGAATGCCCATATTCTTGTATCCTGGCTTTCATCAGCTAACTTCAGTCCGGAGAAATAACCCGTGGGAAGGAACTGCAAATGCTGGCTTACACCGAAGATGGACACAAAATGCTGGAGTAATTCAGCGGGACAGGCAGCATCTCCGGATAGAAGGAATGGGTGACGTGTTGGGTCTGAAGAAGGGTCTCGACCCGAAACGTCACCCATTCCTTGTATCCAGAGATGCTGCCTGTCCCGCTGAATTACGCCAGTATGTTGTGTATCTTCGGAGAACTAACCTGTTTCTGGCCTGCCTGTGTATTGTTCACTTATTTATTCGTGCAACAATCTAGAAGTACTTCAGAAGTACTTCGCGCTGAACTTGAGCATTTATGAAACGATGAATACATGAGATGGCTTTTAGCTGATGGTGCCCTACACTAGCGAAGTAACAAACGTGCCGTGACAAAGTAAAGAGAATATCCGAAACATTTCGGAGATCTTTAGGACAATGTCACGACCTATCCCTTCAATTTATGGAGGGTGTAGCGAAAATGATATTCTGATGCAAGTCACATTGTGTATAAATGACAGCCACATGTGATTCAAAGTCTACGTTGATTTTTACTTCGCGAACCAAGTAAATGTTTTCATCGGTTGATTTTCCATTCTCTGCTCAGATACATTTACCATTTATCACCTGCTCCGATCTAAGGGTCTGTATTCCTTTAAATGACAATCTGTCAATTCTTCTGGTAAACAAGCACGTTGGCAAATCTTTCGTACTTTGAATTGTTGTGCGTCGCTGTGTATTTTCCTTCTATCGCTACTTCTGCAAAACAGAGGTCAGGGTGTGATTAACACGCAGCGAGAGCCCCGCCTTCCGGGGCTTGCATATAAGGGAACGTTCCTTCACATTTCGTGCCCAGTGAATCAGTTGCATCGTAACTAGTCAACACACGTCAATCATTTAGAAGGTAGGCATCAGGCGTAAGGTAAGAGACCTGGTACTTTGTTGGCGACTTGTTCTTGAATCATAGTAGACTTTCATTATCAGACACTGATTAGATGACTCAGTCTGTAAAAAGCAAATAGTCACACATTTTAAACGCAGATTTTTTTTTTAATGCGTCCTTATCGGGCTGGTAGCACCTGGTTTCGTGTGCAATAGCTACATGTTTTAATTATGCTTCAACTTTTCATGCATTATTAGCGTTCAAGTTTAAATCAGAAATGTTTCTTGTTGGTGAATGCTGAGTGATATTGCAGGAGCACAAGTGATTTCTCATGGTCTGCAGAGCCGGGGGGTCAATTTATTACATGGCCCTCGTCCCCCTTCCCTGAGCAATGTTAACAGCAAGCAGTGCATCTTTAGCGCTAAGTTTAAGTCCCACGCACATCTTCTTTCACACACACTCACGTTGTGTTCAATAGAAATGAATATGGACTCAGACTGCAACATGGCTCCAGTGACTTCCGGAAACGGCAAACTTCGCCAGTGGTTGATCGACCAGATTGACAGTGGTAAATATCCCGGGCTGATCTGGGAGAACGAAGACAAGACCATTTTTCGGATTCCTTGGAAACATGCCGGCAAACAGGATTACAACCGAGACGAGGACGCTGCCCTTTTCAAGGTAGAATCACTTTCTCTCACCTCACTGCTCGTGTTTCTTCGATTGTTGCACTTAAGTTCTGACAATGTTTGGCTCTCAGGGGGAGGGGGGGAGGAGGTTTATAGTTTCCTCTTTTATTTTATTTTACCTCTGAGCCTTTCCTCCTTTCAAGAGGGTTGCATAAGATAGCCCGCGGGATCAGCCCGACGCTAGAGCTGTCAGAGTCCCAGTGACCGTGAGCTGGAGTGCCCCACATGCTCTGCCCGCTCATCCGTCTAACCCCCGACCCTGCACGGCTGCTGCCATTCTCTAGATTTTAATGTTCATGCCCGCCGTGTGACCTTGCTCATATCAAACTTCTCAACATTTCATGTGTGCAAAGTTTCTCGGACATTTCTTGTGTTGTAATTCTCGTAAATTGGGTATTTCCAGCGGGCCTGTCGCTGTGTGTGTACCGCATGAGTAGTTGATGGAGATACTGCGTGGTGGGACAATGTCCTGCAAGTTAGGTGCTCTTAGTTAGGTGCTGCCGGGGCTGGAGAACATATATGCATGATAGAGTCATAAAGAGATACAGTGGGGAAACAGGCCCCTCGGCTCAACTTGCCCACACCGGCCAACATGTCCCAGCTACACTGCTCCCACCCGCCGGCGCTTGATCCATATTCCTCCAAACCTGTCCTATTTTCGGCCCGAAACGTTGCCTATTTCCTCCGCTCCATAGATGCTGCTGCACCCGCTGAGTTTCTCCAGCATTTTTGTGTTCCTTCGATTTTCCAGCATCTGCAGTTCCTTCTCAAACACTATTAATGTACCGGTTAAACTGTTTCTTAAACGCTGCTGCACTTGAGGTAGTCGAGTCCCAGCCTCAACTACCTCATCTGGCAGCTTGCTCCATACTCCCACCATCCTGTGTGTGAAAAAAGCGACCCCTCGGATTCCTATTAAATCTTGTCCCCTTCGCCTTGAACCTATGTCCTCTGGTCCTCGATTCCCCTACTCTGGGCAAGAGACTTTGTGCATCTACCCAATCTATTCCTCTCATCATTTTAGACAGCTCAGCACCAGTTGCTTTCTATTACCCTTGTGACTTGTGCAGCGCTGTCTTGTATTTCAGGAAAAAAAAACCTCATGTATGTGTAGGTGTGCTTGAATAATTGTGGTCAAATGTTCCCCCATGTGATAACATTGGACAGCGACACCGATAGAGTTTGCTCTTTTGTTTCAGGGAAATTGCATCATTGGTTGCCAAGAAATTAATTTCTTAAATCGGTAACGAGCAAATATAAATGATGTGGCTTATGTGACTCACTACACATACCAATGCTAGAGATGAGTTATTTATACAGGTCATTCTTAGTTTCTGCAAACTGGGGGGCAGGAGAGGAGTTCAGCTTCCAGGAAAGTACACCAGCTAAAAATATAAAGTCTTAGCATGTTCATTCTAACATGCATGGTGTGCATGTATGGAAAATTATTATATTAATTAGTTCAGATGTTTTAATGGAAAAGGGTTATTTATTTTCAGCAAAGTGATTATGCTTCACCATGACTTTACTCAACGTACACTAATAGTTTGACAAATGTTAAATGGCAAGTCATAGTGAATTGAACATGTACTTTCCCTTAAGGGTTCTGGTTGCAGTATTACATTAATACTGCTCTGTTGATAAGGAATGAAATTCAGTCCCTTGCGAGGAGTGATATAGAATCAGGAGATGTAGAGTCTGTATGGATAGAATTGAGGAATTGTAAGGGTAAAAAGACCCCTAGTGGGAGTTATCTACAGGCCCCCAAACAGTAGCCTGGATATAGGGTGCAAGTTGAATCAAGAGTTAAAATTGCCATGTAGCAAAGGTAATGCTATAGTGCTTATGAGAGATTTCAACATGCAGGTAGACTGGGAAAATCAGGTTGGTACTGGACTACAAGAAAGGGAGTTTGTGGAGTGCCTCCGAGATGGATTCTGAGAGCAGCTTGTACTAGAGCCTACCAAGGAGAAGACAATTCTGGATTTAGAGTTGTGTTATGAACCGGATTTGATAAGGAAACTCCAGGTAAATGGGCCATTAGGAGTTAGTGACCATAATATGATAAGTTTTAATCTACAATTTGAGAGGGAGAAGGGAAAATCAGAAGTTTCAGTATTACAGTTGAGCAGGGTACTGACATGGACAGAAAATTGGTCCCTTTCAGAATGGCAGCCAGTGACCAGTGGGGTACCGCAAGGCTTGGTGCTGGGATCGCAGCTATTTACAATATAATGATTTAGATGAAGGGATTAAAAGTAACATTAGCAAATTTGCAGGTGACACAAAGCTGGATGGCAGTGTGAACTGTGAGGAGAATGCTATGAGGATGCAGGGTAATTTAGACAGGGTGAGTGAGCAGATGCAGTTTAATGCAGATAAATGTGATGTTATCCACTTTGGTGGCAAGAACAGGCAGATTATTATCTGAATGGTGTCAAGTTAGGAAAGAGGGAAGTACCAATGGATCTGGGTGTCATTGTACATCAGTCACTGAAAGTAAAGCATGCAGGTACAGCAAGCAGTGAAGAAAGCTAATGGCATGTTGGCCTTCATAGCCTTTGAGTATAGGAGGAAAGAGGTTCTTCTGCAGTTGTGCAGGGCCCCGATGAGGCCACACCTGGAGTATTGTGTGCAGTTTTGGTCTCCAAATTTGAGGAAGGACATTCTTGCTATTGAGGGAGTGCAGCACAGGTCCACAAGGTTAATTACCGGGATGGCGGGACTGTCATATGTTGAAAGAATGGAACGACTGTGCTTGTATACACTGGAATTTAGAAGCATGAGAGGGGATCTTATTGAAACATATAAGATTATTAAGGGATTGGACATGCTAGAGGAATGAAACATGTTCCCGATGTTGGGGGAGTGCAGAACCAGGGCAACAGTTTAAGAATAAGGGGTATTTAAAAAAAATATATAATAAAATGATTCCATTCACTGCCCTACTTCCTCCTTTATCCTACCAGAAAAATGCTATATGCAAGCATTACCAGCTAATCTTTGTTCTCCAGGTTAAAGCATTGCTTATACGTTTTAAAATCCACAACATAATGTGAGATTTTAAAGTGTTTTGCGCATTCATTTAAAATACTATTGGGCATGCACATGGATAGGAAGGTTTTGGAGGGATATAGGGCAAATGTAAGGAGATGATGGGGAATCTTGGTTGGCATGACGAATTAGGCTGAAGAGCCTGTTTCCATGCTGTTTGACTCTGTGGCTCTAGAGGGGGAATAAGGGGTAGGCCATTTAGGATTGAGAATGTACTTCAGATATTGATAGTCTTACGTGTTTTGGGAAACGTCTAGGATTGTAAGCCTTCAACATTCTAATGTATAATTTTTAGCTTGTTTATTATTTCGCATATTACAAGATATTACACAGATTTTTTTATAGCACAGAATAATTAGTGGGGATTTCCTCAACTTACTGTGAAATGTTATTTTTCTTCTAGGCTTGGGCACTTTTCAAAGGCAAATTTCGTGAAGGAATTGACAAACCAGATCCACCAACATGGAAGACTCGGCTACGATGTGCCTTAAATAAGAGCAATGATTTTGATGAGTTGATTGATCGCAGTCAACTGGATATTTCAGACCCATACAAAGTGTACAAAATTATACCAGAGGGGGCCAAGAAAGGTATTTGATCACTCTAATTGTCTGTTTAGTTTGGGAAACCTTTATTTCGCGAGTGAACTAGAATGGGGAGGATAAACATTGAACAGTGTTTGAATATGATGGCTTCCATGATCTTGGAAGATTGAAATAATTTCCTTCAAATCTGCTCGCATTCAAAATGCCATGTCAAATGAATAAATTAATATCAACCCGAACCTCCTTTCCTCATTCACAATATCATCTTGTCTTTTTATTGTAAGGAGGATCAAAACAAGTAAGCATGGAAGATCAACAGATGCTTGTCAACCATCATCCTTACCCTACATACTCATCTATGCCGCCCCAGGTAAGCAACACCTTAGACATAGAAACATAGAAAATAGGTGCAGGAGTAGGCCATTCAGCCCTTCGAGCCTGCACCGCCATTCAATATGATCATGGCTGATCATCCAACTCAGTATCCTGTACCTGCCTTCTCTCCATACCGCCTGATCCCTTTAGCCACAAGGGCCACATCTGGCTCCCTCTTAAATATAGCCAATGAACTGGCCTCAACTACCTTCTGTGGCAGAGAGTTCCAGAGATTTACTACTCTCTGTGTGAAAAATGTTTTTCTCATCTCGGTCCTAAAGGATTTCCACTTTATCCTTAAACTTTGACCCCTTGTCCTGGACTTGATATGATATGATATGCCATTTATTGTCACTATACATGTACAGTGAAACTGAAAGCTGCTCGTACTCAGTGCATACATACAATTTAGCACAAAAAACAAGAAACAGAAAAAACAAAAAACAGAAGGGAGATGGGGGGGGGAATAGGTGCACAAATTCTGCGGCGCTACATACATATATACATATATACAGATGGAAGTCCGTGTTGGGCGGTGTAGTCAGTGCATGTGTGAATTTGAATTTATAGTAGATATAACTCTCGACTTCTCCAACATCGGGAACAATCTTCCTCCATCTAGCTTGTCCAACCCCTTAAGAATTTTGTACGTTTCTATAAGATCCCCCCTCAATCTTCTAAATTCTAGCGAGTACAAGCCGAGTCTATCCAGTCTTTCTTCATATGAAAGTCCTGGAGTTGATACACTTCAAATGGCAGTGAAAACCAGAATTCCTTGTGCAATAAAGTTAAAAACCATTAGTATGTTGTTTTGACTTTCAGCTACCAAACTACATAGTACCGCATGAACGCAGCTGGAGAGAATATGAACAGCCACATCCTGAACTCTCCTATCAATGCTCACCAGTGCCTTTCGCTCCACGAAATCATCATTGGCAAGGACCTGGTTGTGAAAATGGTAAGATTTCCCATATAATGGCCTGTGTGGTAGAAAACAATTAATTGTAGGTGACATCATTTTTATTAATCTGCCAAAAGGAGGAAAAAATGTGTCTCTCTCTTTACCAAAGAATAATTTGGATATTATCAGTCTTAAATGCAGTAGAAATCTAAACTTCACCCTGAGACCATTCATTCAAATCTACAAAGGAAAGCTCACATGGCTGCAATGTGATGTGAATCAAGGATATGGGGAGAAGGCAGGAACGGGGTACTGATTTTGGATGATCAGCCATGATCATATTGAATGGCAGTGTTGGCTCGAAGGGCTGAATGGCCTACTCCTGCACCTATTTTATATGTTTCAATGTTTGCTTCTAAATAATTTTCTGAAGTTATTCCATCACTGAAATGTTAACTATCCAGTCTCAGTTGTAGACAATAGACGATATGTGCAGGAGTAGGCCATTCGGCCCTTCAAGCCAGCACCACCATTCACTGTGATCATGGCTGATCATCCACAATCAGTACCCCATTCCTGCCTTCTCCCCATATCTCTTGCCTCCGCTATCTTAAAGAGCTCTATCTAACTCTTTCTTGAAAGCAGCCAGAGAATCGGCCTCCACTGCCTTCTGAGGCAGACAATTCCACAGATTCACAACTCTCTGGGTGAAAAAGCTTTTCCTCATCTCCATTATAAATGGCCTTCCCCTTATTCTTAAACATTGATCCCTGATTCTGGACACCCCCAACAATGGGGGCTTTTTTCCTGCCTCTAGCGTATCCAATTCCTTAATAATCTTATACATTTCAATAAGATCCCCACTCATTCTTCTAAATTCCAGTGTGTACAAGCCCAGTCGTTCCATTTTTTCAAAATAGGACAGTCCCACCATCCCGGTGATTAACCTTGTGAACCTACACTGCACTCCCTCAATAGCAAGAATGTCCTTCCTCATGTTTGGAGACCAAAACGGCACACAATACTCCGTGTGGTCTCACCAGGGCCCTGTACAACTGCAGAAGGACGTCTTTGCTCCAATACTCAATTCCTCTTGCTATGAAAGCCAACATGCCATTAGCTTTCTTCACTGCCTGCTGTACCCGCATTCTTACTTTCAGTGACTGATGTACAAGGACATCCAGATTTCCATTATTTCCCCTTTTCCTAATTTGACACCATTCAGATAATAATCTGCCTTCCCGTTCTTGCCACCAAAGTGGATAACCTCACATTTATTCACATTAAACTGCATCTGCCATGCATCTGCCCACTCACGCAACCTGTCCAAGTCACCCTGCATCTTCATAGCATCCTACTCACCGTTCACACTGCCACCCAGCTTTGTGTCATCTGCAAATTCGCTAATGTTGATTTTGATCCCTTCATCTAAATAATTAATATATATTGTAAATAGCAGCGGTCCCAGCACCGAGCCTTGCGGTTCTGAAAGGGACCCGTTATTCCCCACTATTTGTTTCCTGTCTGCCAACCAATTTTCCATCCATGTCAGCACTCTACCCCCAATACCATGTGCTCTAATTTTGCCCACTAACCTCCTATATGGGACCTTATCAAATGCTTTCTGAAAGTCTATGCACACTACATCCACTGGCCCTCCCTTGTCCATTTTCCTAGTAACATCCTCAAAATATTCCGGAAGACTAGTCAAGCATGATTTCCCCTTCATAAATCCATGCTGACGGACCGATCCTGTTACTGCTATCCAAATGTACAGCTATAATTGACTCCAGCATCTTCCCCACCACCGACGTCAGGCTAACTGGTCTATAATTCCCTGTTTTCTCTCTCGCACCTTTCTTACATTAGCTACCCTCCAATCCACAGGAACTGATCCTGAGTCTATAGAACATTGGAAAATGATCACCAATGCATCCGCAATTTCTGGAGCCAACTCCTTAAGTACCCTGGGATGCAGACCACCAGCCCCTGGGGATTTATCAGCCTTCAGTCCCATCAGTCTATCCAATACCATTTCCTGCCTAATGTGAATTTCCTTCAGTTCCACCCTAGGTCCTCTGGCCACTAATACATCTGGGAGATTGTTTGTGTCCTCCTTAGTGAAGACAGATCCGAAGTACCTGTTCAACTCGTCTGCAATTTCCTTGTTCCCCATAATAAATTCACCTGTTTCTGTCTTCAAGGGACCCATACTGTCTTAACTAATTTTTTTTCATCTTCACATACCTAAAGAAGCTTTTATTATCCTCCTTTATATTCATGGCTAGCTTACCTTTGTACCTCATCCTTTCTCCCCATA
Source organism: Leucoraja erinaceus (assembly GCF_028641065.1). NCBI lineage: Eukaryota > Metazoa > Chordata > Chondrichthyes > Rajiformes > Rajidae > Leucoraja > Leucoraja erinaceus. The sequence goes on from NC_073378.1 coordinate 11,589,735, forward strand.
TTGCCTTTTTAGTTATCTTCTGTTGCTCTTTAAAAGTTTCCCAATCCTCTGACTTCCCACTCGTGTTTGCTATGTTATACTTCTCTTTTATTTTTATACTATCCTTGACTTCCCTTAGCCACGGTCACCTCCTACCTCTAATACATATAATGGAGCAAAGGAGAGGGAAACTGAGGCCCAAGTTTGTGTAAGGCACAGGTGTATCTTTAATAAATTATTCGTTGAACTCAATTGGTCAAATTAAGAACAAATTATATGATTTTTTTTAAATTCCCATATAAAAACACTCACTTGCAGAAACACTTAAAATATTTCATACAGTAAAGCAAAAAGAGGATCTAATATTCATGTCAATGTTATTGCTAACAAATCAATGGCATGTCAGAACAGATTGCAGTTTGGTAATTTTCATGCAGATGCTAAAGTCAAAACAAATGTGTAAAATATTTTAACTGACATGGGTGTTGCATTTGGTGAACAAGTTATTGAGGATGATCATGCAGTACGCATAATTGTTAACATTAGTTTTAAACCAGCGCATCATTTCAGTTTTATTCTCTTTACAGGTTATCAAGTTACTGGGTCGTTTTATACTTGTGCATCTGCTGAGTCACAAGCACCTGGTATTCCCATTGAAGCTAGTATGAGAACTGGTGAAGCACTGGCCCTCTCGGGTAAGTTCGTGCCTGTGGCATTTGCAAGGTGGCAGCACTTATCTATGGCTTTGTAACTTCTTAGACCCTTTGATCAATAGCTTTCTGATAACTTTCTATCTTCATAAATAATCTTATCGAAAACTCTGCTGCCCATTTTCTAAATCATATCTTTGTCTTATCATTCCTGGGCACTTTGTATCATCTTGGTTCTCAGAGTGACTGCACACAGATATAAAATTGTCATCCTCGCTTCCAAATCTGGTTGTGGCTTCACACTTATCTCTATAATCCACATTACCATAGCACCAAAATCTGCTTTCCTGCACTCACAAGATCATAAGATCATGTGAAAGGAGTAGCGTTAGACCATTCGGCACATAAAGTCTACTCCGCCATTCAATCATGGCTGATCTGTCTCTCCCTCCTAACCCCATTCTCCTGCCTTCTCCCCATAACCTCTGACTCTTAGCCATTAGGTCCATCATTGATGTCTGTGCCTTCAAAGGCCTTGTTCTTAATCCCTGAGATGTACTCTTTAAACCTCTCCACTTATCTCCCTCTGTCTTTTCCTTACATAACATTTCTTGAAATGTATTGTCGTTCTATTTGCTTATCTTGCTCTGTGTCATATATTTGCCTGATAATAGTCCTGTAAAGCATCTTGGAATGTTTTACTGCCTTTTTAAAGAAACAATTACCTGCATTCATACAGTATATATTTTGGTGGACTCCTGTGGTCGTATTGTCATGGTAGAAAACAGTTTTGTGCAGTTTCAACTCTAAGCAATTTAACATATTCCTTGGTAGACAACAATACTGGAGAACCCCAGCGGATGAGGCATCATCTATGGAGCGGAGGAATAGGCAACGTTTCGGGTCGAGACTCTTCTTCAGACTGATGTTGGACGGGGCGGGCGGGAAAAAGAAGGGAGGAGGCGGAGACAGTAGGCTGTGGGAGAGCTGGGAAGGGGAGGGGAAGGAGGGAGAAAGCAAGGACTACCTGAAATTGGAGAAGTCAATGCTCATACCACAGGGGTATAAACTGCCCAAGCAAAATATGAGGTGCTGCTCCTCCAATTTACGGTGGGACTCACTCTGAGGAGGCCCAGGACAGAAAGGTCAGATTCGGAATGGGAGGGGGAGTTGAAGTGCTGAGCTACCACGAGATCAGGTTGGTTATTGCGAGCTGAGCAGAGGTGTTGGGCGAAGCGATTGCCAAGCCTGCGCTTGGTCTCACCAATGTAGAGCAGTTGACTCCTGGAACAGCAGATGCAATAGATGAGGTTGGAGGAGGTGCAGGTGAACCTCTGCCTCACCTGGAAATACTGCTGGGTCCTTGGATGGAGTCGAGGGGGGGAGGTAAAGCGACAAGTGTAGCGTTTCCTGCGGTTAGAAGGGAATGTGCCAGGGGAAGGGGTGATTTGTGTGATAAGGGACGAATTGACCAGGGAGTTACGGAGGGAACGGTCTCTGCAGAAAGTCGAAAGGGGAGGAAATGGGAAGATGTGGCCAGTGGTGGGATACCGTTGGATCACATTCCTTGATCATTTATCAGCATTGCTTCTTAAGAGCATGGGATATGGACTGCAAATTGCAAAATGTGGGGACAGTGTTTTGGTCACCAGCAGATATTCATCATATTCATTTTTAAGATGGCGTGCTGAATCCCATGCAACAACTGAGCATTTCTCATACTATGACTGGCTTCTTAGTTTTCTTCTTGCTAGTTTGGTATAGTGATTATCTCTATTGCTTCACCTATAATTATTTGCATTTCATTTTGACCATTGTTAATGTTAAGTGCGGATCAGCATAGTCAGACAAATGACAATAAAGCCACTGACGTTGTGTCCACTGTTAAATCTAGCCATGCGTCCAACCATACAGTGGATGGCAGACTCTTCAGTTGGGTGCAGAAAAAGGGATGAAGGATTTCTAAATTGGACAACTGTGGCCCCTGATCCTGCCTGGTATTTCTAAGACTACATTTCAGCCATCTTCAGTCCCTTGACTATCCCTCCCTTCCCCAACCTTGGCCACATGACTGGCCTGAAGAAAACAAAAACATAGAAGATAAAAGAAGAAGGAGAGAGTAATTTAATTCCTGAATGAAGACAAGAAATTGAAAATTGAATGAAAGAACCAAGATGTTATTAAAATCAAGTGTTGTGCGTAAACGGCCCGTTTTTTTAAAAAAAAGAGGGAAAATAAGAAAAAGGAAAGGAAGAAAACTTAAAAGAAAGAGAAAAAAAATATAAGATGACCTTGAGGAAGACAAGTGTATCAAAACCTGCCAAATGTAACTATGGAATCGGAAGTCCACAGTTGGACTCCTTGAATCACAGTTGTAGCCCTAACCTTGCCCATGTACAAGAGTGGCTATGCTGGTAATAGATGTTACCGAGATCTTCTCAATTTCAGAATGTGAGTTCTGCCTTATGAACTCCGAAAATCTACTTGCCATCACTTGACCCTAAAGAAGCTGCTTATTTATGTTAACCGATTGATTTGGTCGGTTTGTGTGGAAAGAATATTTGGACCTGACAATGGAATAGTCCAAACATCCTACAATTCTTTTTACTATTTACTGAGAATTATGTCAATGACTTTCAGCTTGCTGATATACTGAAAACGACAATTTGATTTGCTTTTACAGACTGTCGGCTACAAATTTCTTTGTATTATCGAGAAACCCTGGTGAGAGAAGTGACAACTACGAGTCCTGAAGGTTGTAGAATAGCGCATGTCCACGATGATAAGCCATTTGCAGCTGGCAACATAGATCAGGTGTTGTTTCCTTATCCGGACAGCAATGCACAGCGCAAGGGTATTGACAAGCTTCTCAATCACTTGGAGAAGGGGGTCCTGCTGTGGATGACCCCTGATGGTCTATACGCCAAACGGTTGTGCCAGAGCAGAATCTACTGGGAAGGACCTTTAGCGCCATACAATGACAGGCCCAACAAACTGGAGAGAGACCAAGTCACAAAACTGTTTGACACACAACAGTTTCTAATGGGTAATTCATTTTGTTTTATTCATCTATGAATATATTTCTATGTGTATATTATAAAAATATGGACATGTTCTTTAATTGTTTATTCTGTAAGCTCATCAATCATTAATGTGAATATGCGTGTGAGCAGAGGTTTGTTTCATGGTTACCATATGATATATAGTTATCTAACCTTGTAGACTATTTGTCTAAATAGTAAAAGTGTGAATAGTATTCAACTTGCAATTAGAATATAGCAACTGAAGATTGTTGACATCATTCTTAATAGTAATAATTTGGAGAAAGTAGATATTTTAGAATTATTATTTGAATGGCAGGCATTTTCCTCGTATATTTGAACCAAATTGTTCAAGATAGACACACTGTAATAATGATGTTATATGTTGTCTTCAGAGCTGCAGAGCTGTGCACATCATGGGCGTACATTCATGCCAAGATACCAAATTGTATTTTGTTTTGGAGAGGAATTTCCAGACCCACAAAGATCGCGAAAACTAATCACAGCACATGTAAGTTCACGACAACTGTAGAGTGTGAGACAAAAAAGCATGTTTTTAGATTTTTTTAAAAAATCCTGGGAATTGGTGGGGATGACGAGCAGAATTCTAGTAACAATTTAAGTATAAACTCCTTTCTCATTATGAGTTTCTGTCTGATACCCAATCAATTTCAAACTTAACTTTATGTTCCTTATTATTCTCTATCTTTCACTTTATTTGATATTCTAGCTTTACTAGACCAAATGCAGGCAAATTGGATTAGGTTAGATGGGGCATTTTGGTCGGCATGGACGTTGAGCCAAAGGGCCTGTTTCCATGCTGTACGACTCCACGATTCTATGATCTTTTTCCCAATAGCATAAATGCTAGTCCTCTGTGCCACTGCTCCTTCTTCCAAAACATTGGGCTCCAATTCCACTCAGGCACTGTGCATCTGATTTGTCCATTTTGTTCAGTTCACCTCCTTCTCCCTCCTCCTACAAAGAACCTGGCCTTTGAAATGAATAGCAGGAAGCACAATTTTCCTTGTACCTAGCCTACTCAAGTGATTGATTAAAAATAAATTGGATAGTTTAAAATTAAATTGGATAGTTGTATGGATGGGAAGGGAATGGAGGGTTATGGTCTGAGCGCAGGTATATGGGACTAGGGGAGATTATGTGTTCGGCACGGACTAGAAGGGTTGAGATGGGCTGTTTCCATGCTGTAATTGTTATATATATATATTTATATATGTTATATATATATATATATATATATTATATATATGTTATTGCTCTGAGAATGTCAAGAAAATGCAATCAAATATTAATTAGATAATTTCCTCAAAGGGATTTTGTAGAATGGCAAAAGCCTCAGAAATAACCTTGTCCCTACAATTTGTAAATCATTGGAGAGGTCACAGAATTGTATTTTACCTGGTGTCATATTAAAGTACCTTCAAGGCTATTCCTCTGATTTCTCATATATTGCACAAACCTGGTGTGTCTTTATAAAGAGCAGGTCGAGATGGTTGGGTATATAATATTTAATGAGCTGCATAGATCTCAGTGCACCAATATTTGTAGCATGAATGTATCCTATTGAAGACATGCCTTCTCCTTCCCATGTCACCTGCTCTGTACCTCCATCATTTTATCCCACTTATCATGCATCACTTGCAGATTACCATGTGCTATGTTCTGCTGCCTAATCAAAAGTGTGTGAGAGGTTGAGGTGAAGCCATTCTATTCAGTGTGTTAGCTGCAGTCATTGCCAGGAGCAATGGCATAGCCCAGGGGAAATGCCTATACCTATCTCAAGCAATGACTGATGGCTGAACAACAGTCATGTGAGACAGAAATCTTGATATGGATTGTGCCAGATATTGGTGGTGGTCCTTACATCAACTCTCATGATGCCAATTCGTGAATTAGTTGAATTTGATCAACCAGGTACAACACAAATTGTAAAAACCCAAGAGCTTTATTACTCTTCTCAATATCAACTAAGAGAGTATAACATGTTTGTACCACATTAATGGCTATCTTTCATTTTTTGAAATCCTGATTATCTTTTACCAAGTATACTGATGCAACCTCACACACACGCCCAGAGAGTTGTGAATTTATGGAATTCCCTGCCGCAGAGGGCAGTGGAGGCCAAATCACTGGATGGATTTAAGAGAATTAGATAGAGCTCTAGGGGCTAGTGGAATCAAGGGATATGTGGAGAAGGCTGGCACGGGTTATTGATAGGGGACAATCAGCCATAATCACAATGAATGGCGGTGCTGGCTCGAAGGGCCGAATGGCCTCCTCCTGCACCTATTTTCTATGTTTCTATATGGGACTGATTGATTGAAATCTACAGCATGGAAAGAGGCCTTTCAGCCCACGATGACCATCGATCACCCATTCACACTAGTTCTATGCCACCCCACGTTCCTATCCACCCCATGCACAGTTGGGGGCAATTACAAGAGGCCAATTAACCTACAAGCCTGCACATCTTTAGAATGTGGGAGAAAATCCGAGCAGCCAGAGGAAACCCACGTGGTCACAGGGAGAACATGCAAACTCCACGCAGAGAGCACCCTATATGAGAAGTAAACCAAGTCTCTTGGCTTTGTAAGGCAGCATCTCCATTGTGCTGCCCATGTCAAGGTGCTGTCAATTTACCTTCCGCTTGGTGAGAACCTCCTCTCCTTGTGATCCAACTTTGCTCTGTGTTTCTTCAAGTAGGTCTAGGGCAAAGAGAAATACTTGGGTCAGTCCTTCAAAATTGTTGTTATTGTTTAGACAGTTTGAATCAATTATGGGATTTCCATTTCAACTTGTGGTTAAAATTTTCGTTATTTTCCATGCAGTTTGGATTCAGAAGCAAACTGAAGCAATATGTACGCTGCCTTTAAAGTAATGGAATTGTACTATTTGCTTGTCTTTAGATTGAGCCGGTGTTGGCCAAGCAGCTTTATTACTTCACCCAGCAGAACAGCGGACACCTGCTTCGAGGGTATGAAATGCCTGATCATGTGAACAGTGTGGAGGATTATCATAGATCTATTCGACATTCAATACAAGACTGAAAGTTTGAAGACCCGTTGATTTTATTGTGAAGCTCAAGGTGACATGGGAAAGCCGCAAGTCCAGCAACTTCTGCAGTTTCAATAAAGGGAAATTGCCCCTTTCTGTCTTCTGTCACTCTACAAAAGCTTGGATTCCAGGAGTAACTCAGTCATCTGTTGAAGATTGCTAATGGACTGTCCTATATTTGTGGCATTGTGAGTGATGATACACTGTGACATAGACTACTGAGATGATTACAGTAATTTTACTGTTTTGGAATGAAAACTAAAGGATTTGGCAAGTTTTTATAGTCATTGAATCCTAGAGCGGGGAAACAGGCCCTTCGGCCCAGCTTGCCCATGCCGGCCAACATGTCCCAGCTACACTAGTCTCACATGCTTGTGTTTGGCCCATATCCCTCGAAAACAATCCTATCCATGTACCTGTCTAATTGTTTCTTGAACATTGTGATAGTCCCTGCCTCAACTGCCTCCTCTGGCAGTTCGTTCCATACACCCACCACCCTTTGTGTGAAAATGTTACTCCTCAGATTCCTATTTAATGTTTTCCCCTTCACCTTAAACCTATGTCCTCTCACCCCCAATTCCCCTTCTCTGGACAAGGGACTCTGTGCATCTACCCTACCTATCCCTCTCAAAATTGTATACACCTCTATAAGATCACCCCTCATCCTCCTGTGTTTCAAGGAATAGAGTTCCAGCCTACTCAACCTCTCCCTACAGCTCACACCCCTTGAGTTCTGGCAACATCCTCGGAAATCTTCTCTGCACCCATGGCAGTTTGAATTTTATTGGAATACTTTGTGCTATCCAATGCTGTACTTGTAAGTAAATGTATTTATTTTGGAATTGTGATTCTCAGGGAAGCCAATACCTTTGCGATTTTACATCTGCGATGTGAAAGAGAATTCTGGGATATAATATCCCAAATTAGCATGCGATTTAAATTTCTCAGAAATGTTTCAATATATGTTTAATTTTCTAAGCTGTTAAACAGATTTTTTTCTAATAAAAATAAAGCTTTTAAAAAGTATATTTTGACAAAAAAAATTAACAGTTGGTATATTCGTTATTCACGTTAACCCCTTGCCTATTAAACCTGATTTTAAAAAAAAAAGCAAACTTCTTAAAAAGCCAAAGAAATGCATGTTTACTCATAATTCTGAATTCTGTCATGATAGTTAGTCATAGAGTGACACAGTGTGGAAACAGGCCCTTCAGCCCAACTTGCCCACACTGGCCAACATGTCCCAGCTACACTAGTCCCACCTGCCCATGTTTGGTCCATATTCCTCCAAACCTGTCCTATCCATGTACCTGTCTAATTGTTTCTTAAATATTGGGGAAAGTTCCTGCCTCAACTACCTCCTCTGGCAGCTTGATTCGTACACCTACCTCCATTTGTGTGAAAAAGTTACCCCTAAGATTCCTATAAATTATTTTCCCTTTTACCTTAAACTTATGTCCTGTGGTCCTTGATTCACCTACACTGGGCAAGAGACTATGGGCATCTACCAGATCTATTCCTCTCATGATTTTAAACGGTGGCGCAGCAGTAGAGCTGCTGCCTGACAGCGCTTTCAGCGCCAGAGACCGGGTTGGTTCCCGACTAAGGGATGCCGTACGTTTGTACGTTCTCCCGTGACCCGCATGGGTTTTCTCCGAGATCTTCGGTTTCCTCCCACACTCCAAAGACATATAGGTTTGTAGGTTAATTGGCTTTCTATGAAATGTATATTGTCCCTAATGTGCATAGGATAATGTTAATACGCGCGGATCGCTGGTCGGCGCGGACTCGTGGGCCGAAGGCCCTGTTTCCGTGCTGTACCTCTAATCTAAGTAAATTAAATAGAATATAATACTGACCAGACAGTAATTAAAATTAACATCAGACGACTATTGCAAAGCTTCCTGTTTTCATGTTAGTCAAATGACCTTTTAGTCCCATGTTTACCAGCTGTCATTTAGTCATTGGGGCAATTCCAAGCGTGATTATATGCAATCCATTTCTTCCTGATACACACTGCTCATTTGCAAAGCATCATGTTACAGCATAAACTACTGTGCAACAGCATTATGCTCTACTATGCAACTAAGCATTGAGGTGACAAATATATCATTACATTGACTCAAGTTTTAACTCCCCAGGACTCTATTATTTTGATCTATCTGGACAGTTTAGAATAAGTGATAGTGTCATTAACTATATGGTCAGTTTTGTGTGGTTGTGTTCATTGTTGTGCTTCTTTCTGATGTTTATCAGAGCTAATATTTAATTGCAGTGAACAGGGAATTTTATTGAAGAATAATAATACTGTACCTCTAAATTCATTGATGCCTTCTCTAAATACTTTTAATGTAGTGCATCCCTCCCCTTCACCCAATTTTGTTAGTCCTTGCTGTCTCCTCCCATCCCCCAGCCTTCGGGCTCCTCCTCCTTTTTCCTTTCTTCTCCCCCCCCCCCCACCCCCCGATCAGCCTGAAGAAGGGTTTTGGCCCGAAACGTTGCCTATTTCCTTCGCTCCATAAATGCTGCTGCACCCGCTGAATTTCTCCAGCTTTTTTGTGTACCTTCGATTTTCCAGGATCTGCAGTTCCTTCTTAAACACATTATATTAACTCTTTGGTTTGCATTGATGAAAAACTTCATTGCAGAATCACATTTATGTTAATTGACGAGGAAGTGATATATTAAGAGAGGATGAAAGGTAGATTTGAAATGAGATAAAGCAAAATGGCACAATTTTACACTTTTAATGGTTAATTTTTAATGCCAGAGAGCTTGTGTTGTTAGATGGACACCGTAACTAGAATTGGCAAGACCTGGATTTGAATTTAGTTCATGCAAATGAACCAATTTCATGCCATTCAATGTAAGGAAGAAGCTGCTTTCACAAAGTAACAACTGACTGCATTTTCACTTCACTCAAAGTTGCTGTACGATTTGTCTCTAAATAACAGCATGTACTATTTTGCCTCACTATTATTCTAAGAGAACAATTATGGCCATTGGGGCTGACTATACTTTCCACAATTTAACAGTGATAATCAAAGGGCAGTTGAAAAAAATAAAGCTGTTCTTTACCAAAATCATCTTCTGGCTTGAATATAGTATGTCATTGAATCAGGTGGCCATCCTGACAATTCAATTGCTAAATCCTACCAAAAGCACTTGAATAGAAGTGGTAGAGATATTCTTGAACAACTACCGAATTGTGAAAAATTGGTCCACATACCAAATAGTGGCACGAAATTTGATCAATTGATCGATACCGATGATGGTCCAGGCAATGTCCATCTCTTTCTGCAGCTTCCTTTGTTCCAAGGCATTTAAGGTTAATGAACCAGGCCATGATGCTACCTGTTAATATGTTTTTCAGCACACTGCTGTAAAGGTTCAATAGAGTACCCTGTAACATGCTGAATCATCTCAATCTTCTAGCAAATTGATTGGTTTGGAATAGCCATCATTTTTTTAATATTACCACTCATTATCAGCACTATTTTGGTCAAAATAGTTATATCTCCAGAGGCCAAATAACTACAGCTCTATCTCTCAAGATATATTTCTATTCCAAGGGCCCCATTAATTAAACTCAATTTTAAATGCCTTATGTCTAATGTGCAGGTTATATATAAAAAAAGATAAATGGTAGGTGGAACTCCCTGTGCTCATTTGCCTATTATTTAAATTGAATGTTAAAGAAGAGAATGTTTGTTTTGTACTGAACAGTAGGTAGATTGATAATCTGAAAGAATGGTGCGAGAACAACAATCTTGCTCGCAACATAAACAAGACCAAAGAGCTGATTTTTGATTTCAGGAAAGGAAAGCCAAGGAACCATATAACCATATAACAATTACAGCACGGAAACAGGCCATCTCGACCCTTCCAGTCCGTGCCGAACACGTATTCTCCCCTAGTCCCATATACCTGCGCTCAGACCATAACCCTCCATTCCTTTCCCGTCCATATAACTATCCAATTTATTTTTAAATTATAAAAACGAACCTGCCTCCACCACTTCCACTGGAAACTCATTCCACACAGCCACCACTCTCTGAGTAAAGAAGTTCCCCCTCATGTTACCCCTAAACTTCAGTCCCTTAATTAACCCACCTTTGTCAATGGGATAGTGATGAAGAAAGTCAATGGCTTGAAGTTTCTGGCATTCACGTCTCGGAAGATCTGTCCTGAACCCTGTGCACTGTTGTAATCACAAAGAATGGTCATCAACACCTCGACTTCCCTAGAAGATTGAGGTGGTTCAGCATGTCACCGAATGAACCTTTACAGCTTAATGCTGAAAAGCATATTAACAGGTAGCATCATGGCCTGGTGCAGTAACCTTGAATGCCTTGTACTAAAGGAAGCTGCAGAAAGGGATGGGCATTGCCCGGACCATCATCGTTATTGATCTCGATATTGATTGGTCAGAGATCTACAGGAAATGCTGCCTCGCAAAGGTAGCAAATGTCATCAATAGCCCACAACATCCTGGCCACAACCTCTTCTAAATGGCACCATCATGTAGAAGATACAGGAGCCTGAGAATCGTGATCTCCAGATTCAAGGACAATGGGATAATTTAGAACTAGTGCGAACGGGTGGTCTATGGACAACATGGACTCAATAGACTGAGGGGCCTATTTACATGCTACATCTATAAACTCTAAACTGATGTAAAAATTAGCACAATTCTTTAGTCAAATTGTGAACAATTCATGTAATAGATAACTGAATTACATTGTTTCCATGTTTTCTTTTGTACTATTTTTTTTTAAAGTACTGCTGCAAGTGAACAAGTTCTATGTAAGAAACTTTGATTTAGCAAGAATGATACACCATATTTCAGTGCACCTTTAAAACAAATCTGAGACCCTTAGAAACATTATTATATATTATCAAAGTAGCAAGACAGTATCCTCATTTAGGTAAACCATTCCATGCTGGACTGTAGTTAATAGATTATTTAAACTATTTATTCTGTCCTGCAGTTAAGCCATTTAAGTGATTTACATTTACTAATATCTAACGAGTTGTATATTTGAGGCCCTTCAGTAACAATTTGATTTTGTATTTTAGAATAGCAGACATTCAGAAATTAAAGCTTTTTTAAAATCTTATTATTCAGTGGAATATGTTACATCAGATATTATTTTTAAATGATCTTTGCTTTAACTTCAACAACTAAGTTACAGAGATAGGTTGAATAAGTTAGGTCTTTATTCTCTGGAGCGCAGAAGGTTAAGGGGGGACTTGATAGAGGTCTTTAAAATGATGAGAGGGATAGACAGAGTTGATGTTGGCAAGCTTTTCCCTTTGAGAATAGGGAAGATTCAAACAAGAGGACATGACATCAGAATATAGGGACAGAAGTTTAGGGGTAACATGAGGGGGAACTTCTTTACTATGAGAGTGGTGGCGGTGTGGAATGAGCTTCCAGTGGAAGTGGTGTCGACAGGTTCGTTGGTATCATTTAAAAATAAATTGGATAGGCATATGGATGAGAAGGGAATGGAGGGTTATGGTATGAGTGCAGGCAGGGGGGACTAAGGGAAAAAAGTTGTTCGGCACGGACTTGTAGGGCCGAGATGGCCTGGTTCGGTGCTGTAATTGTTATATGGTTATATGGTTATATGGTTATAACAAATTAAGCAAATGTTCAAAATACATTTTGAATGGCTGCTCAACAAAATGTTTAATTTTACAGATGAATAGTTTTGATGTGATTGAAAGGTAAAGGTGTATTAATTTTAGAATTATATTTTTCTATTAGAATAACATGATAATGATACATGATAAGGAAAACAAGGTTTGAATAACTGTGTATTTTTTCTGTGTAATTTTGCAAGTGGAATCAATGGGAATTAACAAACATTGTTATTGCACTGTTGTTCACTCCAAATGTTTCCTTTTCAAAATGGAAAATTGATCGACTCCCTGATCTGGTGCAGTTTACGATAAAAGGGTAACCACAAATGTTGCTACACAATACGGTATATTTTAACATATAGGAAAATAGGATAGAGGTTATCTTGCCCTTTGATAACGTGGTTCTCAGAGATGATGTTTACATCATTACATGTAGGAGCTGGTGGAGGTGATGAAACACCTCACACATCCTGTACGTACAATTCACAGAACAGGAAGTTTCCACCATTCACAAAATAGTAACGTCTCTCTTATAGTAGGCCCCAGGTCTCCACATCCGATGATCGACAGTGGTTTGTAATATTTTGTTGAAGTAGGGACTTATCGGGTTACTTTTGTTTTGTTTTTTCTCTTTGCTGAGCCGTAACCACTGAGCATCCTCTTAGACCCAAGGCAGCCTGGTGTTTGCTTAGGTTTGTAAAAATGGGCACATTTTCAAACACTTTTATAATTTTCAGAGAAACACACAAAGAAAAGTAACAGAACCAGCTGGATATTCAAGGCATCTTTCAAATCAGGTACACAGCAGTCACCCTGTATATTCAGACATTAAAGGCTTGGATTGCTTGCACCACCTGAGTTACATAGGAAATGCACAACCACAATTTGAAAGTAGTGTAAAGGGGCAACTTGAGAGAAGATAAAACTGTTGGAGGAAAATGCCTCAGCAGGTGTCTTCTGAGGAAAAGTCAGCAGGGGTTCTGACTTCAGGCCATTACACAATGATTTTCTTTGACAGGCTCTGCTTGTGGACAAGATCAGATGCAGGGTCATGGAATGATTCTACAGGCATCACACGTTGTTTATGCTCATGTGAAGAATGGTCATTTGATTAAGATGTTGCGGGTATGAGTCAACACTTCAGTGGCAGGGATGCGGGGAGAAGTTTGGAAAGGAAGCAGACTTTAAACAAGTGAAGCAATATCCATGTTTTGTTTACTTTTCCAGAGAGAGAATACTTTACTTTCATTTCTCAGATCGGTATTGGCTGACCTTTTGTTATTTGCAAGGAAGTGCATTGAAATTGGAGGAACAGCACCCAGGGCCGGATTTAGATGAAGAGAGGCCCTAAGCTGTTCCACTTGTGAGACCCCTCCCAAACTCCCATCCCCATGCCTAGAGGAAGATGGTCCACCAGATTGACACCAATTTGCAGCCGAGCGTGGCCAATGAGATAAGGGGCTGGATTCAATCAAAGATAAGTGGCTGGAAAGCTGCGCGTATTTATTCATTTATTTATTTATTGCCAGTGCCAGTGTCGAGTTATCGGCATCTAACACTATTATTCTGAAATGGAGGGCAAGGAAAATTACTGAAGGGTTGTTTAGAGATTCCAGTGCATTGTGACAGCATATGTAAGAAAGGCCTATGACAGTGTCAAAAATATTATACACCTTGCAGGGCTCTCACTTAAGTTTTTTTCTCTGTTGTCAGCCGGGCAACCTTGGCAACTTTTAAGGTTGCCAAATGACAGTTTAGGTGGTCATTTAAGACGGCTTACATGACGCGTGCGATAATGTGCTCAGACGAAGTGCGTAGTCACCAGTCGGAATTACGCTCAATGAAGCATTCACATATTATTTCTGCTTCAAATAAAATCACAAACTAAACATATTCACCAATCAAGACATGATATGCACCACAATGACATGCAGCAAAATTACAATACAGTATCTCAACCCTTTTTACACATTGGAACGAATGCAATTTCTATGATTTCTTTCCACTTCCAAACAAATATGTGGTTGGATTATTCAGCGTATGATCAACCTCGGTGAGACCAAGCGCAGGCTTGGCGATTGCTTCGCACAACACCTCCACTCAGTTCGCAATGATCAGCCTGATTTCCTGGTGGTTTAACACTTCAGCTCCCCTTCCCATTCCAAATCCGACCTTTCTGTCCTAGACCTCCTCCATGCCCAGAGTGAGGCCCACCGCATATTGGAGGATCAGCCTCATATTTGCTTGGGTAGTTTACACCCCAGCGGTATGAACATTGGCTTCTCTAATTTCAGGTAGTCCTTGCTTTCTCCCTCCTTCCCCTCACATTCCCAGCTTTCCCACAGCCTATTGTCTCTGCCTCTTCCTTTCTTTTTTGTGTCCCCACCAACATCAATCTGAAGAAGGGTCTCGACCCGAAACATTGCCTATTTTCTTTGCTCCATAGATGCTACCTCACCCACTGAGTTTCTCCAGCATTTTTACAGCATACAGTAGCTGTGGACAGCCGAGAATGACCCAGTGTGGGGGAGGCACCCTAGTTTTAGAATCCTCTGCCCATGGGATAAGCCTGCATTCAGTTCTTGGTTTGGTCGTTCGTTCCAGTTAAAGCGCTGTGCGAATGTTGTCAGACCAATCTCCCTCCGGAGATGAATAAAGTTCTATTGTGTCGTATCATACCATATAGTAGGAATGTTACAAAATTTTGAGATTTAAAAAATCAAGCCTGTAATTTATCCCATCAGATAAAAAGAACTTTAATTTGATACCTAATTCACTTTCATAACTTCAGTATTAAAAATGTTATGGTAAATTTCATACTGGGAAATTAGCATCTTGTTCCCTATTGCTTTTCCATTGACTTAACACAAAAGCTGTGATCGAGGACAGTCAAAAGCCCATTTTCTTAAAAATTAAGGGAACAGAATGAAATTTTCAGTTATTATAGATTGGAGCATTCTGAAACAAATATGAAACAATCTTACTTGGATGACCTGAAATTAAAGCATTTAATTAGTTAGTTACCTAATTGCAGCTAATTACAAAATTGACCGTTGTGACGGAAATAGTAATAAACACCCAGACTGCCTTGAAAATTCAAAAATGTGATATTCTCAAGATCAGAACTTTAATATTATTGTATTATATGCTTAAGTCCGTAACAGATAGGTAAATAAATTACAATTTCTAGCAAAAGACCAATTATTTATGGAGAAGATCAGTTGATAGCTGGTACATTGGCATATCATAATCAGTAGCATCATCATACTCCTCAGATTGTAACCAATAAGCAACTCTGTACACTTTGTACACATTGTTTTTCCTCAACTTTTCATTTTGGCATTGTAAACTACAAGTCTTTGCTCTTCAAACCATGCATGACATGCCTTTCTGCCTACTAGCTTTCCCATTAAGAATGTCCTGTAGATCATCATATTTGGAGTAGTCCAAATTCGGATAATCTCTGCGAATTAAAATCAGTCTCTTTTGCTGGGCATTTGGATTGACAATTTTGCATTTCTTCTTCGGAGACATTTGTTTAAAATGTAAAGAAAAAAAACACTGAACATCATTAACAGAAACAAGTTATTATTTGCAGTTTTAGAAAAAAAGGTAGAAATGATAAAGTTAAACGCTAAAACAAATAGTAAATACCCAACAAAAAATTCATATTCATCGGTTTCATCAAATCAATTAAATTCATCAAATCAATTAAATTCATCTAATAATAATAATAATAATAATAATAATCTTATTTATATAGCACATTTTCAGTCAACTTGCATTGACCCCAAAGTGCTTCACATAATTACATTACATTACACACAGGCAAAGGTGGGTGAAGTGTCTTGCCCCAAGGACACAACGACAGTATGCACTCCAAGCGGGATTCGAACCGGCTACCTTCCGGTTGCCAGCCGAACACTTATCCCATTGTGCCATCTGTCGTCCCATCTAAATTAAAGTTACAGTGCCATGGGACGACAGATCGTCTCATCTAAATTAAATTACTAGATACAAACATCTATCCATTTCTTAAGAAAAGGCTAACATTTTTAAATAGCCTATGTATCCAAATAACAAATAACTGATTCCATTCATACAAGGATTTCACAATATAACATGATTTTTAAATCTCACAGCCATGAATTTATATGCCAAATGGAAGGAATGTAATGCTTAATTCCCATAAATTAATCCAGAAACGTCCATTCTCAAGATAATCAAAATCTTTTTGTTTGCACAATACATCTGACTAAAACTATACTGTGGACATATTGATCATGGATAGACAATAATACAATATATAGATGATTTAGATGTTTTTATGACATGATTGTGCAAAAAATAAAATAATTTGATTATCTTGAGAGTGGATGTTTCTGGAATGTGATCAATTGGAATGTTGCCATTGCCATAAATTTTAAGCCCATATCGGCAGGCAAGACATGGCCGATTCGTAAAATGCCTAAATAACATTTTCGCATCATAAGATTAAAACTAAGCCACACCAAAGAGCACGATAATATGTTAAATAAAAGACATACCTTTTGTTTTGTCCTGATATTGCGATCTGTGATGTTGAAGGCGTTGAAGGCATTTTTAGTCTCATTTAAGTTCAAACCAGCGATGCACTGATCCAGCAAATTTTGTTTTTTTTAAAAACGGGAACGGGAAGCGCGTACGATTTTTCTTTATTAGCTAGTAGTCCGAGGAAATCCCTCTCCGACAACCAATGCAAACCTGCATTTTAATCCCGCTCCCCGCCCCCCACCACCAAAGCCTCCGGAATCGCCCACACAGGCAGTGGCAGATCTACAGTGCCGCTGATGGTAGGCTTTGTAACAACACTACATATAGTTTATTATTTATTATTGTCCTGTGTAAAGAGATACATTGAAAAGCTTTTCTTTGTTGCGTGCTATCCAGTCAGTGAAAGGATTACATGATTACAATCAAGCCGTCCACAGTGTACAGATACAGGATAAAGGGAGTAACGTTTAATGCAAGGTAAAGTCCAGTAAAGTCTGATAAATGATCATCCAATGGTCTCCAATGAGGTTGATGGTAGGTCAGGACTGCTCTTTAGTTGGTGATAGTATGGTTCTGTTGCTTGATAACAGCTGGGAAGAAACTATCTCTGATCATGTACCTCTTGCCTGATGGGCGAGAGGAGAAGAGGGAGTGACTTGAGTGAGACTCATCGTTGATTATGCTGGCGGACTTGCCGAAGCAGCGTGAAATGTAGATGGAAGGGAGGTTGGTTGTGTGATGGTCCACAACTCTGCCGTCTTGGATGCACTTGTTCCCAAACCATACTGTGATGCATCCCAATATAATGCTTTAAATGGTGTAAAAGTAGGTTGGTGAGAGCTATCAGGGACATGCCAAACTTCCTAAGGCTTTTCAGGACAAATAGGCATAGGCCTGCTTTCAAGAGTATTCAAGAGAGTTTATTGTCATGTGTCCCTGATAGGACAATGAAATTCTTGCTTTGCTTCAGCACAAAAGAACTTAGTAGGCATTGACTACAAAACAGATCAGTGTGTCTATATACCATTATATAAATATATACACACATGAATATATAAACTGATAAATTGTAAATAACAGATAATGGGCTATTAATGTTCAGAGTTTTGTCCGAGCCAGGTTTAATAGCCTGATGGCTGTGGGGAAGTAGCTATTCCTGAACCTGGTTGTTGCAGTCTTCAGGCTCCTGTACCTTCTACATGAAGGTAGCAGGGAGATGAGTGTGTGGCCAGGATGGTGTGGGTCCTTGATGATACTGCCAGCTTTTTTGTGGTAGCGACTGTGATAAATCCCCTCGATGGAAGGAAGATCAGAGCCGATGATGGACTGGGCAGTGTTTACTACTTTTTGTAGTCTTTTCCTCTCCAGGGCACTGAAGTTGCCAAACCAAGCCACGATGCAACCGGTCAGCATGCTCTCTACTGTGCAACTGTAGAAGTTGTGCTGTGGCTGTGGCTTCGATATGGCTGGTCCAGCACAGGTTACTAGTGATATTTACTACTGACGTCATAAGGTCATATGGAATAGGAGTAAAATTAGGCCATTTGGCCCATCAAGTCTACTCCATTATTCAATTATGGCTGATCTATCTCTCCCTCCTAGCCCCATTCCCCTTCCTTCTCCCCACAACCTCTGACACCTGTACTAATCAATAATCTATCTATCTCTGCCTGAAAAAAATATCCACTGACTTGGCCTTCACAGCCTTCTTTGACAAAGTATTCCACAGATTCACCACCCTCTGAGTAAAGAATCTTGAAGATCTTGAATCTTTCAAGCCATCGGTGCCATCAATGTATACTGGGATATGTGTACTCCCTCACTTCCTGAAATCGACCACAATCTCCTTCGTCATGGTGACGTTGAGGGAAAAGTTGATGTCTTGGCACCAGGTTATGGGGCTCGCAATCGCAAGAAGCTTGGTACTGCTGACAGTGTGGTGTGAAAAAATACATTTCCTGCACCTTGCATGTGAGAGGAATTAATAGTGTCACAATAAACCATGGTACACACTGAGGGATGGCGGATTTCTGCTTCCTGGGAATCACTGGGAGGACCTGACGTGGAGCGTGAACACCACTTGTGCTGACAAGGTCCAGCAAGCTACACTTCTGAGGGTGCTCAGGTACTTTGCTGCTATTACTGCTTTTTACAACATACTAAGTGTGTCACTTGAGTACAGCTGCCTGTGTCAGAGGGAAGCGCTAAGGGCCATCGCAGGTGTTGATGAAACAACCTTGAGAAACACAGTTCCCGCTGGATCAAGGCGGCTCTGTGTCTTTGGACATTGGTCCATTGTGAAGTTTGACTAAGGATGACTAAGGAACGTCACAAAAACATTAAAGCAACATCCTGTTTTTCAGTGAAATTTCTTTCAATCTTAATTAAAATCTTGGTTTCAAAATTGGACAGCTGCATTGAAATGCCATTGATGTTGCATTTATTGCAACATTAACTTCTCTAAGCTTTAATAGAACATGCAAGTTTCAGTCAACCCTCTTCCTGGAAATGCCTGCCTGCCCAAAAACTCCCTTTGCCGTGGGATTGCTCTTTTTCAGGTTTATTTTCTTCTGCACATTCCAGATTAATTTTGCAAAGAATAAATGTACTGTGGCCATCACTACTATAAATCAAGCAGTCTTAGACATTTTGCTCATTTTCAAAGTCCGAAGAGGACTCCAGAATGCTGAACACAGAAAGTCATTATTTCATGCCAGAGGGGTAGAAGAACTGAGTGAAATGCCACATCAGCTCAGGTATTTGATAAGATTTGATCTCTGTGAACTGAGAGTTCAGGGCTGGATCAGGAGAACAGTGGAATGGACCCTGGGAGCTTCGTGAGGTGGATTTTGTAGGACTTTGCTGTATATATACAATTGACTAAACCAGAATCATCCATTGCAGACTATCATAGTCATACAGCATGGAAATAGGCTGTTTGTCCCAACCCATTCTAGTCCATGAAGATGCTCTGTCAGTCCCATTTGCCCTCAAATTGGGTCCCAGCATTGGGAGAGGGCTGGAGCCCAACGCAATATTCCACCTCAAAGTCCGAAGAGGACTCCAGAATGCTGAACACAGAAAGTCATTATTTCATGCCGGAGGGGTAAACAAACTGAGTGAAATGCCACATCAGCTCAGGTATTTGATAAGATTTGATCTCTGTGAACTGAGAGTTCAGGGCTGGATCAGGAGAACAGTGGAATGGAGGGACAGGATTCCAGAGGGCTAGTAAGGACATTGTGGACCGAATGGATTCTTGGGCTGGCAATTGACTCATGGCTATTCCTTGAAATTCCATTTCAAGCAGGGTGCAAGGCCATCAAATTCGAGTGCAGTTTCTTACCACTTCAAGTAGGGTGCAAGGCCACCAAATTCAAGTGCAGTTTCATACCATTTCAAGCAGGGTGCAATGCCACTAAAGACAGCGAGTCGTGACTTCTCCCTCCCCCATCTTGCAGAGACTGAGCCACGCCCATACTTCTGGGTTTTATAGTCCCTCCCCCTCGCACCAGAAGGGGCGTGGCCTTCATGCCGTGATTGACTGGAGAGAGAATCTCAACATTTTTTAAACACTAATAACTCTTATTTTTCATCATTGGGAAAAATCCTCGGCACCTGATGAGCGGAGGGGGGCTCTGAGTAAGATGGCCAAAAATCACAGCTGTACGTGGTAGCATTTTTTCTAAAATAGGTATAAAATGCAAACAGGAAGTGGTCAAAATTAGACTTTTAATTATATAGTGGGCAAGGCAACTTTAATTGGGCAAGGCAACTTTAATTAGGCAAGGCAACTTTAATTAGGCAAGGCAACTTTAATTAGGTAAGGCAAATTTAATTAGGCAAGGCAAGCTTTAGCATTTCCAAACCAAAGGCAACACAGCTTTAGCATTTCCAAACCAGAGGCAACACAGCTTTAGCATTTCCAAACCAAAGGTAACACAGCTTTAGCATTTCCAAACTATATTTTCAAACCACATTAAGGGCACTGACAGGTCAGTGAAACCACTCACAGTTTAATAGACATGTGTTTAGTGTTATTCACAGCCCAGATTAAGAGACGTGACCCTCTCGCTCCCCCATCTTGCAGAGACTGACTGAGGCACTCAACACTTCCGGGTTTTATAGTCCCTCCGGAAGGGGCGCGGCCTTCAGGAGAGAGAATCTCACCATTGTTTAAACACTAATAACTCTTTTATTGTTCATCTTTGGGAAAAAATCTCTTGTCCTGTGCAGCGGAGGGGGAGTCTGAGTAAGATGGCCAAAAATCACAGCCGTATGTGGCAGTGCTTTATTCTAAAATCAATATACAGAACAACAGGAAGTGGTCAAGATCAGAGTTTTAGTAATATATAGATTGTGTTCAGTTTTGGTCATCATGTTACAGGAAAGATGTTGTCAAGCTAGAAAGGGTGCAGAGAAGATTGACGAGGATGTTGCCAGGACTCCAGGGCCTGAGCTATCGGGAGAGATTGAGCTGTCTAGAACTTTATTCCTTGGAGCACAGGAGGATGAGGAATAATTTTGCAGAGGTGTACAAAATCATGAGAGGAATAGTCTGGTAAACATATTTTGCGCAGAGTAGGGGAATCAAAAACCAGAGGACATGGGTTTAAGGTGAGGGGGAAAGATTTAATTGTAGTGGTGGATATATGGAACAAGCTGCCAGAGGAAGTAGTTGAGGTGATACTACCTCATTTGGACAGGTAGATGGAGAGGATAGACGTTGATGGGCCAGGCACAGGCACATGGGACTAGAGTAGATGGGGCATGTTGATTGGCGTGGACAAGTTGGGCCAAAGGGCCTGTTTCCACCCTATATGACTCTATGACAAAGTGTAGGAGTAATGCAACATGTCAGGCACATCTCCAGAGAACATGGATAGGTGACTTTTGAGTCAGTACCCTTATGCATTCTGACTGGTGGGTGAGGTGGGGGTGGGGTAGTGGGGGGGGGGGGTGGTAGAGGGGTGGAGGAGGAAAAAGCAGGGGTTAGAACAAAGATAGGAATAGGTGATGGGGGGGGGGGGGGGGGGGGGGTGTGTGGGGGGGGGGGGGGGGGGGGGGGGGGGGGGGGGGGGGGAATTGATAGGCAGGTGGTCGGACAAAGGCCGGAGATGAAAAGACAGAAGGTGTGATACAAACAGATTGAAGAGTTGCGAATTATGAAGCTAGAAGAAGGGGAGGAGGTGGAAGGGGAGGTGGGAGGAGAAAAATAGGTGCGTCCAGTTGGGACACGGTGACACTTGGACTCAGAGAGAGTTAGATAGAGCTCTAGGGGCTAGTGGAGTCAAGGGATATGGGGGGAAGGCAGGCACAGGTTATTGATAAGGGACGATCAGCCATGATCACAATGAATGGCGGTGCTGGCTCGAAGGGCCGAATGGCCTCCACCTGCACCTGGTTTCTATGTTTCTATGTGGTCCGCCAATGACTACAGTTGCTAACCATTTTTATTATTTTACCATTGCCATACTGATCTTTCTGTCCTGGGTCTGCTCCTTTGTCCAGTGAGGCCACATACAAACTAGAGGGCTGCTTACTGAGCCTGTTGCATCCGTCTTCTCTATTCCGGTCTTCCTGTGAACCATCGTCTCTCTCCTTGCCTGCCTTTCTTCAACTCTTGTTCCCCAGGCAACGCTTCCCGCATCCAACCTTGAGGGCACGTAAGTTAAGACCCCGCGTTTCTTCTTACCAGGCTTTTTGTCCAGCATCTGCCGCCATCCCCCTCCATCCTCTTTTCCACGGGTTCCCAGTTCCGCAGCGGGTGAGCCAAGCCTGCCGTTGGGATATGGCCATGGCTCTCCTGGATTACTTGTCTGGGGGAAGATACAATAGTGCCGCTTGGGAGACCTAAGGAGACTAAAGAGACTGGGCACAGGGAATGGAAAGACATGGATCACATGAAAGCTGAATTAATTTCATTTGGCATCATGCTTGACTCAGAATAGCATGTTTCTGTGCCGTACAGTTCTGTTTTCTGTTCTACTGTATGTTAAATGATATTTTTCTGGGTATGGGCTTAATTGGTTAGATCAGAGTTTCTTGCCTTTCCACAAACAGTCTGAAACACACAAACTTTTCAGAACACTTCAGGGGATCCTAGTATTTCACAGAGGTGAAATTATTTTTTGTGTCAGGTTACATTTTGTTCTAGCAAATTTTTGCTGTTGCCAGTTTAATTCTCCTAGGCAAAATACTCGGAATATACAAGGTACACAAAAATGCTGGAGAAACTCAGTGGGTGCAGCAGGATCTATGGAGCGAATGAAATAGGCAACGTATCGGGCCGAAACCCTTCTTCAGACTGATGGGCGGTGGCAGGGAGAAGAAAGGAAAAAGGGAGAAGGAGGAGCCCGAGGGCTGGGGGATGGGAGGAGACAGCTCGAGGGCTGAGGAAGGAGAGGAGACAGCAAGGGCTAACAAAATTGGGAGAATTCAATGTTCATGCCCCCAGGATGCAGACTCCCCAAGCAAAATATGAGGTGCTGTTCCTCCAATTTCCGGTGTTGCTCGCTCTGGCCATGGAGGAGACCCAGGACAGAGAGGTCAGATGAGGAATGGGAGTGGGAGTTGAAGTGCTGAGCCATCGGGAGGTCAGGTTGGTTATTGCGGACCGAGCGGAGGCGTTCGGCGAAACGATCGCCCAACCTCCCCTTGGTCTCACCGATATAGATCTGCTGACATCTAGAGCAGCGGATGCAATAGATGAGGTTGGAGGAGATACAGCTGAACCTCTGTCGCACCTGGAACGACTGCTTGGGTCCTTGAATGGAGTCAAGGGGGGGAGGTAAAGGGACAAGTGTTGCATCTCTTGCGGTTGCAACGGAAAGTGCCCGGGGACGGAGTGGTACGGGAGGGAAGGGAAGAATTGACAAGGGAGTTACGGAGGGAGCGGTCTTTGTGGAAGGCAGACATGGGGGGGGGGAGATGGGAAGATGTGGTGAGTGGTGGGGTCACGTTGGAGGTGGCGAAACTGATGGAGGACTATTTGTTGTATGTGACGGCTAGTGGGGTGGAAGGTGAGGACTAGGGAGACTCTGCCCTTGTTGCGAGTGGGGGGATGGGGAGAGAGAGCAGTGTTGCGGGGTATGGAAGACACCCTGGTGCGAGCCTCATCTATGGTGGAGGAGGGGAACCCCAGTTCCCTGAAGAATGAGGACATTTCGGATGCCCTGGTGTGGAACGCCTCATCCTGGGTGCATATGCGGCGTAGACGGAGGAATTGGTAGTAGGGGATGGTAGGGGATCGGTATATACAGTATGACTGCATTTATCACCAATGTTATAAAAATGCTGCTTCTTTCAACAAATTACACTGTATGTTTATGCTGATCGCCCCATTTCCATTTACAGAAACAAAAACAGAAAATTCTATAAGTACTCAGCAGGTCAGGCAGCATCTGTGCAGAGAGAAACAAAGTTAATGTTTCAGATTTGATGACCCTGCGATCAGAATATCTTTGATTTCAATTTACAATTGTGGTATTATATCAATTTTGGAGTTGTGAAGCCATCAATGTAAATGAAGGGTTTTATTAAAAGGGTAATGTAAATACTAGGGTGGGCCTGGTCTCCTCCAACCTCATCCATTGCATCCGCCGATCTAGATGTCAGCTGATCTACATCGGTAAGACCAAGGAGAGGGCTTTATTCTTTGGAGCGCAGAAGGTTAAGGGGGGACTTGATAGAGGTTTTTAAAATGATGAGAGGGATAGACAGAGTTGACGTGGAAAAGCTTTTCCCACTGAGAGTAGGGAAGATTCAAACAAGGGGACATGACTTGAGAATTAAGGGACTGAAGTTTAGGGGTTAAAATGAGGGGGAACCTCTTTACTCAGAGAGTGGTGGCTGTGTGGAATGAGCTTCCAGTGAAGGTGGTGGAGGCAGGTTCGTTTTTATAATTTAAAAATAAATTGGATAGTTATATGGACGGGAAGGGAATGGAAGGTTATGGTCTGAGCGCAGGTATATGGGACTAGGGGAGAATACGTGTTCGGCACGGACTAGAAGGGTCGAGATGGCCTGTTTCCGTGCTGTAATTTTTATATGGTTATATGGTAAAAGTCATTAGCAATCTGACATTTACACTGACTTCTCCCTTTTGAATCACAAAGGGCTGAATTGACTCATTTACATGAACAGTTAACTGAGTGGCATTTATAAAGGTGGTTGGATCACAGAGACTAGTCTTAGTGTGAATTTACTGTATCGAGGTAAACAGGAGGGCGTTTTATTGTTTTGGAAAACTGTAGGTGCTGAAAAAGCACCCAGTTAAATAGACAGATCACATATGATTTTTATGGGGATATTTGGAAAATAGAATCAATATAACAAATTTCAAATGTTATTAATTTTTTTAACCCTATAGATGTTAATTAAGCACACGAGGGTGTGGATTGGGCAGGAGAGGAGGGTGGGAGTAAATTGGATTTATTGTGAGTCTTCAAACTCAATTGTCCGGAGTAATTTTGTGGGAGGAAATTGGGACCCTCGGACGAATAGCTTAAAGAGAATGTTATACCCAAAGTTACAGCAGGCAGACAAAGTGGTTGAATGAAAGTTTATCAGGCCCACCCTAGTATAACAGTTCACAGTTCACAGGTTA
The DNA here is from genome assembly GCF_028641065.1 of Leucoraja erinaceus. Lineage (NCBI taxonomy): Eukaryota > Metazoa > Chordata > Chondrichthyes > Rajiformes > Rajidae > Leucoraja > Leucoraja erinaceus. Next base: position 11,615,270 of record NC_073378.1, read on the forward strand.
GTTTATCGTTACATATACCATGGTACAATTCTGTCCACTACACACTCTGGGATGGATTTAGTTCTTGTAGGGAGAGCGCAGGGTTATTCACAGTATGTTATCTGGATTGGAGAGATTGGATAAGCCGGGTGAAGGAGGATAAGTGGTGATTTGATTGAGAAACATACAGCTCCATCCAAGACCACAAGAAATTGCAGCGATTTGTGGATGCAGACCAGACCATCACACAAACCAACCTATTGACTCCATTTATACCTCACACTGCCTCGGCAAGGCCAGCAGCATAATCACCCTGGCAACCCCCTCCTCTGCCCATACCCACAGGCAAAAGGTATAGAAGTGTGAAAACGCACTCCACCAGATTCAGGGACAGTTTCTTCCCAGCTGTTATCAGGCATCTGAATCATCCCACCACAACCAGAGAGCAGTGCTGAACTACTATCTACCTCTTTGGTGACCTTTTGACTATCCTTGATCGGACTTTGCTGGCTTTTCCTTGAACTAAACGTTATTCCCTTATCTGTACACTGTAAATGGATCGATTGTAATCATGTATTTTCTTACTGCTGACTGGTTAACACGCAACAAAAGCTTTTCATTGTACCTCAGTACACGTGACAATAAACTAAATTGAATTACAATTATGATACAAGATACAAGATACAAGATACAAGATACATTTAATTGTCATTTGGACCCCTTGAGGTCCAAACGAAATGCCGTTTCTGCAGCCATACATTACAAACACATAGACCCAAGACACAACATAATTTACATAAACATCCATCACATTGCTGTGATGGAAGGCCAAATAAACTTATCTCTCCACTGCACTCTCCCCCCCCCCCCCCCCATGTCAGAGTCAAAGTCAAAGCCCCCGGCTGGCGATGGCGATTGTCCCACGGCCATTAAATCCACGCCGGGTGGTGCAAGGTCGCACACCGGGTCTAGTTGTTAGAGCCCCCGGCGTGCGCTCGCAGAGTCCCGCGGCCATTCCAAGCCGCGCGGGGCGGTGATCTCAGGCTTGGACTGAGAGGCTTAGACAGTCAGAATTCCTTTCCCAAAGAAAGGGTATCAAAAATAAGAGGACATAGATGTAAGGTGAGAGGAAGGATTTTAAAGGGTAAGTTTTCTCTACACAGAGAGTGATTGATATCTCGAACACATTGCCAGAGGAAGTGGTGGTCAGATAAAATCACTACATTTAAGAGAAATGTAGACTTTTAGTTTAGTTTAGAGATACAGCGCGGAAACAGGCCCTTCGGCCCACCGAGTCCACACCGACCCGCGTTCCTGGAACATTAACACTATCTTATGCACACTAGGGACAATTTTACACTTATACCAATCCAATTAACCTACAATCTTTGGAGTGTGGGAGGAAACTGACGTGGTCATGGGGAGAACGTACAGACAGCACCCGTAGTCGGGATCGAAGCCGGGTCTCCGGCGCTGAAAGCGCTGTGAGGCAGCAACTCTACCCCTGCACCACCGTGCCGCAGTAAGGGCACTTAAGTGGGCAAAACATGGAGAGACACCGATGAAGTAACCAAGAAGATTGACAAGGATTAGGCCATTCTGAAGGGTTAGGTCGCAAGGAATCCATGGGGAGCGAGCTGTCTGGATCCACAATGGCTTCATGGAAGGAAGCAGAGAGTGACAGTTGAAGGTTGTTTATCAAACTGGAGGCCTGTACTTAGTGGTGCGACTAGTGCTCGGCCCACTGCTGTTTGTGATTTATGTCGATAATTTGGATGAGAATGTGCAAGGCATGATTAGTAAGTTTGCAGATGACACTAAAGTAGGTGATATCGTAAAACAAAGAAGATGGTTATCAAAAGTTAGAACAGGAACTTGATCAGCTGGGCAAGTGGGCTGAGGAATGGCTAATGGACTTTAATGCAGATAACTATGAAATGTTGTACTTATGGAAACCAAACCAGGGCTGGATTTTCACAGTGAACGGCCAGGTCTTGGGGATCGTTGTAGAGTAGAGGGTTCTAACAGTAAAGGTTTATTGTTCCCTGAAAGTGGCATCATAGTAATGCCCCTGTCCCACTTAAGAAACCTGAGCGGAAACCTCAGGAGACTTTGCGCCCCATCCAAGGTTTCCGTACGGTTCCGTGCAGTTCCCGGAGGTTTTTGTCAGTCACCCTAATGGTCGAAAGTGGTTTCTGCTTCTTCTATGTTCCGGCGATTATTTCCAAAAATTTAAAACCTGCCGCGAATAAAAATAGGTTGCCGTTTTAAAAATCGGTAATATGTTAGTCGAAGCCGGTTGCGATGCTAGTTGAAGGTGGTTGCCGGAGGTTGCAGGTGGTTGCCGGAGGTTGCAGGTGGTTGCCGGAGGTTGCAGGTAGACCTTCCACTAGAAGAAGCGGAAACCACTTTCGACCAATAGGGAGACTGACATAAACCTCCAGAAACCTCATGCAAACCTTGGGTGGGGTGCAAAGTCTCTAGAGGTTTCCATTCAGGTTTCCTAAGTGGGACAGGGGCATTAGATAGGGTGGTTAAGGGCCTTCGTCAAACAGGGTACTGAGTATAGTAGTTGCAAGACTATATTACAGTTGGACAAGAGGCAGGTCGGGTCACATCACGTTCAATTTTGATCACCCTGCTATAGGAAGAAATTTGTTAAGCTGGAAAATGAGCAAAGGAGATTATGACAATGTAGCCAGGTCTTGAAAGACTGGTCCATTGGGGCAGGTTGGGAAAGAATTAATAGGAACCTGAGGGTGGCGGGTATATGGTACGAGCTGCCAGAGGAAGCAGTTAAGGAGATACTAAAACAACAGTTAAAAGATACTTGGACAGGCACAAGGACAGGAAAGCTTTAGAGGGACCTTGTCAATAAAATGTTCGAGAGTAGTTATTTTAATCTCATTTTGCAGCAACAGAAATGTTTCAGGAACAGGGTGGGATGATTAGTGGGTGTGGTAAAATGGGTGCTGCAGTAAACATGGTTCTATTTTTATCAGCACAAATGTGGCGATTGGATAAACTCCCTCCTGCTTTCCTTTCTCACTTATTTATTTTCTTCACTATTTCCTTTTTCTGCTTCTTACTCACGCACACTAGTCTATCCTTCACTCTTTCCCACCACTTTTTCTTTTTCTCTTCTTACTTTTCTTGTTAAAAAAAAGGAAGTTGTACAGAGAATGTAATATGTTAACATAATTTTGGGAACCTGGAAAAAGGTACCACTGTATTGTACTGACTTCTAATAATAATTTTTTTTTTTTTAAACAACATAAAAAAAAAGAATAAAAAAATAGAAAATAAAAAAAAATTTAAAAAGAAAAATAAATAAATAAAATTAAAAAAGCACAAAAATATATTAATTTGAAATTTTGAAGAGATATTATGGCAATAATATCGTGAATTTCCACTAGCAAGAAAAATAACCAGAAAACATACTTCCTAACGGTTCAAAGAATGCAGATTGTTTTGTTATATAACCATATAACCATATAACAATTACACAGCACGGAAACAGGCCATCTCGACCCTTCTAGTCCGTGCCGAACACATAATCTCCCCTAGTCCCATATACCTGCGCTCAGACCATAACCCTCCATTCCCTTCCCATCCATATAACTATCCAATTTATTTTTAAATGATAAAAACGAACCTGCCTCCACCACCTTCACTGGAAGCTCATTCCACACAGCTACCACTCTCTGAGTAAAGAAGTTCCCCCTCATGTTACCCCTAAACTTCAGTCCCTTAATTCTCATGTCATGTCCCCTTGTTTGAATCTTCCCTACTCTCAGTGGGAAAAGCTTTTCCACGTCAACTCTGTCTATCCCTCTCATCATTTTAAAAACCTTTATCAAGTCCCCCCTTAACCTTCTGCGCTCCAAAGAATAAAGCCCTAACTTGTTCAACCTTATTTGGTTATTAAGGGGTTATTTTTAATACATCCCACTTGTAAGTCTCAAGTGAAATCTTAGTATTATCTGTGTTTAGATGTTTGACTAGATTAATCTTGCATGAGAGGGGATGGGAGGTTGGTGGATGGTGTGAGACAAGGGTGTCGATGAAGAGTCAAATCCAATCATAATCATTTAAAAACCTGCAGTAATATCAAACCACAACAAATTAATAGAAATTCTGATACCCTCCAGAAACATTTAACACTTTCACCTTTTCTTCTAGTTTAATGAATTTATAAATACACGGGAGGTTTAGATATGTTTCCATTGAGTAGTAAATTTGAGACTAGCAGTTGTATTTTTCATTAAAGAAAACTTTTGTTCCATTCAAAAACAAATGTAAAAAACAATCTTGCATAACTATGGCAATCCCCCTGGTTTTAGTAATAACATCCAAACCTGCAAGAAGCGTTTTACCATTCAATGCCATTACCACCACTGGGACCTCATCTTCAACACTTTTCGGTTCACTTTTGACGAAAATCTCACATGGATCATCTCCATAAATATTCTTGCCATGGGAGCAAGTTAGAAGGTGGCCCAACTGCTCTGGGTGACTTATTTGATACCTCAATGCCTTTCCACATTTCCACAAGACACGAGGCAGAACTCAAATGAAAAGATTGTAGATCCGCTCTACAAATAGTGCAAACGTAGAAACATAGAAAATAGGTGCAGGAGTAGGCCATTCGGCCCTTCGAGTCAGCACCACTGTTCATTATGATCATGGCTGATCATCAAAATCAGTACTCCGTTCCTGCTTTCTTCCCATATCCCTTGATTCCGTTAGCCCAAAGAGCTAGATCTAACTCTCTCTTGAAAACTTGTCTTGAACACTGACAAGAAGCTTGACACCTTCTGAATAAATCAACTCACTAAACCAATACCCCAACCACCACCCTTAAAATTCATTCCCTCCACCACAAGCACATATTGCTAAGGGCATATATCATCTTAAAAAATGCATCTCTCTAACTATTCTGACAGAACCTCTCCAATCGATAAAGTCTACCATTGGCAAGGCCAATGGGTTCAGGCAGGAGAATGTCAACACATTCATGTTCCCTTCTAAGATGTACACCATCCAGACTTGGAAATATATTGGGGTTACTTCCTGAACAGGTCTGAATCTTGGAATTCCTCACCCAAGAGCCCTATGAAAGAGGGATTGCATAGAGGTTCAAGAAAGCAGGTTACCACTTCTTTCAGAAGGGTGATTAGGATGGGAAGTAAATCAGAACCAGAATCAGAATCACACTTTATTCACCAAGTATGTTTTGCAACATATGAGGAATTTCATTGGCCAGGTCAGTCATACAATTAAAAGCAACAGATCACTCAAAAACACATTTTAACATGAACATCCACCACAGTGACTCCTACACACTGTGATCGAAGGCAAAATAAAGTTAAAGTCCTTCCCTTAGTTCTTCCTCGGTCGTGGGCCTCGAGCCCCCATTGACGGCACGATCTTGACTCCCGTAGCCGGCGGCATTTGGGCCCTCCGCGTCGAGGGGGATGTCAGCTCCCCCTCGCCGGGCCATCGAACCTCGCTTCTGGGCTGGTCGAACCTTCCGCGACGTTGGAGCTTCCCGACTAGCCTCTTCCGACTGCGAGCTTGATGGTAAAGTCCGCGGTGGCCGTGGTGGGAGCGATCCCAGGCAAGGGATCAGCTCCGATGTTAAGTCCCATAGGGCTCAAAGTCAGTCCAGAGGAGGCTTCCAGTTCCATCGATGGAAGGCCGCGGAGCGCCCGGAGAATGTGATCTGAAAATTAATCACACCTCCGGCAAGGTAAGAACTTGAAAAAAAGTTTCCCCTGATCCCCTCCCCCCACATAAAACAAAACGAAGAACATTTAAACAAACTTTTAACATTAAAAAATAATAAAAAATAATGAAAAAAACGAACAGACTGCCAGCCGGGCAGCCATGGCCCCAGCGCCCCTGGTGGTCACTTACTGCTCTTGCCAGCAATCCCTCTATAATACAGTTCCAGTAAAGCCTCCATGCTCTTATTTTCAATACCTTGACTAATGAACTAAAGCATCTGGTGTACCTTTAAGCTTATACGTTTATGTCACAGGAGGATAATTAGGCCATTTGGCCCATCAAGTCTACTCTGCTATTTGATCATGTCTGTGGCAATGAATTCCACAGATTCACCAACCAATGGCTCAATAAATTCCTCCTCATCTCCTTTCTGAAGGTACATTTGTTTATTCAATTTACAACCACCTTATTGGCCTGGACCGCTACTTAAAGAAAATTGAGGGCAGATTCCACTTACTGCCCCATATCATGCAATAATCTTTAATTCCACTCCTTCAAATGTATTACCTCAGACTTCTCTGGATTAATTTTGATTTGCCAGTTTTCTATCCAGCTGACCAGAATAACTATATCTTGCTGCAGTCTAGAGACAGTCATCTTCTATATTATCTGTAAGCTTCTCTCTCATGCCCCCTACACTTAAGTGTAAATCAGTAATTTATATTACAGAAAGCAAGGAATGAGTACTGAATCCGAAAAAATTCCACTGGTAACACGCCGGAAACAGCGTCAATTATTACCTTCTGCTTCCTGCTATTTCGACAATTTTGGATCCATATTGCCATTTTCCTTTGGACACTATTGCCTTTCACTTTTAATGATAAATCAGCCATTGTGGTAAACCTTAGTGAAACATATCCAGAACTGCATGAAATGTATCAATTTCATTGACACTTCCTGTTACCTTCTGTTAAGAGTGTCAGATATGATTTTCCTGTAACAGATCCATGCTGACAGTCTCTGATTAATACACGCCTTTCCAAATGAATAACGGTACAGTTCCTTTATTCAAATACATTTAGTCAGAGGGTGCTGAATCTGTGGAATTATTTGCCACAGAAGGCTGTGGAAGCCAAGTCAGTGGATCTATTTACAATACAATACAATACGATTTATTTGTTGTCATTTGAACCTTATTGAGGTGCAAATGAAATTTGGTTTCTGCAGTCATACAAACAAGTAGAAGAACCAAGACACAACACAATTTACACAAACATCCATCACAGCGAATCTCCTCCTCACTGTGATGGAAGGCAAAGTCTTATCTCTCTCGTGCTCTCCCCATTCTCCTCCCGATGTCAAAGTCAAAGCCCCCGGCGGGCGATGGTAAATAAGTCCCGCGGCCATTAAAGCCGTGCCCGGGCGATGTAAGGCCCTGCTCCGGGTCTTGGTGTTGGAGCCCCCGGCGGGCACTAGCATGTCCCGGCGGCCGTTTAAAGCCACGCGGGGCAATGTAAGGCCCTGCTCCAGGTCATCCTCAACCCCGCAACTTGGGCGGGAGAAGTCGCCGTTGTGGAAGCCCTTGAAAAGCGGTCTCCCACAAGGATTAATAAGGCAGGGATTAATAGATTCTTGATTAGTACGGGTGTCGGGGGTTAAGGGGAGAAGGCAGGAGAATGGGGTTAGGAGGCAGAGATAGATCAGTCATGATTGAATGGCGGAGTAGACTTGATGAGCCCAATGGCCTAATTCTTCTCCTATCACATGACCTCATTAAATGACCTGTTTCTACGGTGTATGGCGCAATGACCCTCCCCCTTCATCACTCTATGGCAGTCTTCTATTCCTGTGACATCCCTCCCACTCACATTGAACATTGAAAAACTGAATTTTGATCCCCTGCAGATTCCTTCCTTAATTCTTTTATGGGCCTGGTCTATATTTGTATCTGGTCATCAGGTTGTTTCAATGCTCAGAGATGCTGAACCCCTTAATACAATCTCCTTGTTGGAAGTACACACAGTGCAAGAGAATAACCTCAAAATAAATCAAGAGCAAATAGGGGCCAAAATGTTTAGCCCTTTGTGCCTGCTCTTCCATTCAATAGGATCATGACTGACACAACTTTCTTCAAGTCTATTTTGCCACCCTCTCCCCATAACCTATGAGTCACGTACTGATTAAAGATCTAACTATATCGATTGTGCATATACTTAAACGTTCAGTCCCCACGGCTTTCCAAAGAATTCTAACCCGTTTGAATAAACCATTGAGAAAAAAAGGGACACTCATTTATTCAGGGAGTGTCCTCTTGTCCTAGACTCTCCCATGAGGGGAAAAAGAATTCCCCAGCATTTGCCCTACTGATATGACCAAGAATCTTATATGTTTTAGTTTCTCAATCTTCTAAACTCCAATAAGCAAAACACCCAATCTTTTCAACCTTTCTTCATAAGATGGGCAGGGTTCTTAATGAATATTTTGCGACTACCTTCTTGAAAGATAAGTTGGATGTTGATGCCGTACTATGATGACTGATGGTAAAATATAAAATGGAAAAAACCCCGTGATAAATACAAAAGTACCAAGGGGTTTGCACATTTGAAGGTAATCTTGTTTTGCATAGATTAGCTGTCTTATTTCCTGCATGATTTAAGGTTTCAAAAATACTTCACTGGTTTCAAATTGCTTTGAGTAACCCAGAAAATAATATAAATGTGCAGCTTCCACTGATTTTGGCCGCATTCCCTTCTCGTTTTCCTTTCTTCATGTGGAAGACCCCAGACTCCACCCAAACAATTCAGCCCAGTGAAAGAAAATGTAAAGAGCAAAATGTTACCTCCTAATTTCCCTTCCAAAATAATTCAACCCAATTGTATGAACAGTAAATTCTACTATTTTCAGTAATCTCTAAACCCCCCACCCCCCCCTCCCCCCCCCCCCCCCCCCCCCCCCCCCCCCCCACCCCCCCCCCCCCCCCCCCCCCCCCCCCCCCCCCCCCCTCTTTTCTTTCTCCAGGGATGCTGTCTGATCTGTTGAGTTACTCCAGCACTCTGTGTCTTTTTTTTGTAGACCAGTATTTGCAGTTCCACGTTTATACGTGAAAAATAAGAAATTTGACATGCAGCCCAGCGCTATCTCAGGGCCTCAAAATGTTATTGTCTTATTTCTTACACGATGCTGACCACATCTCAAGTTCATGCCAGTTTATTGAGAATGGAGGGATATGGATCTCATGCAAGGGAGGGAGATGAGGGAGACTTGGCATCAGAGACATTGTGGTCCAAATAGCCTGTTCTTGTATTGTACTATCTTCTATGTTAGTTTTGAGATGTGGATTTCCATTCATTGGTAATTAAATTAGCAATTGCCCATTCCCTTGAGAATCCCAGCTTCATGAGGAATGTTCGATTTGAGGACTATTTGCGCTTTTATTGCATGGACAAAATGTTTGCCAGTTGAGCCACAATCTTTCCAGACAAATCATACTGCTATGTCACCATCCATACCGTTAGGCTAAAGCAGCTTCATTTAATTCTTGCATTTACTCCAGATTTGAAAGGGTTGATAAGAATCAAGAAGGTTGCACACAGACCTTTGCAATTCATTTTTAATTTCACGTTTTGATGCTAGTTTCAAAAGTTCACCAACCCAGATTTCACTGCACTTTCACTTCCTTTTGTAATTAGGTCTATCATTGATGTTTGAATTTGGCATGGGCCAAAAATTAAGTTGGACTGATGCCTGTGGCTTTAAATCTTGAATTAATTAGAGTCATTGGAGCCATGGAGTTATACAGTGTGGAAACAGACCCTTTGGCCCAACTCGCCCAACTTGGCCAACAATGTCCCAGCTACACTAGTCCCATCTGCTTGCGTTTGGTCCATGTCCCTCCAAACATGTCCTATTCACGTACCTGTCTAAATGTTTCTTAAAAGTTGGGATAGTCCCAGTCTCAACTACCGCCTCTGGCAGCTTGTTCCATACACCCACCACCCTTTGTGTGAAAAAGCTACCCCTCAGATTCCTAGTTTATATCGAAGTCTTGTGATGAGTGCATGAAGAACCCGCCAGCCCGCATGCGCGTCAGTACGTTGTCGCATGGCGCGGGATTCAGAGGCATTCGGAAATGCTCTGGCAGGTAAGCTGTTTGTGTTTGCAGAAATGGCCCGCTGGCTCCGAAAATAGATGCAGTGGGCTCGGAGAGGCTGACAGGCGCGACCTGTACAGCTACCGTTGTTGAGCTCTCGGAAGGGAGCAAGTGGCCGGACTCGGAGTAAACTGGCAGGCGCGACCTCCACAGTAAGCTCCACCAAAGCTCCAAAGGAGCAGACTGTCCCACAGGGTGCAGAGAGCTGGCAGGCGCAACCTGCACAGCAATGTCCGTTTAAAGCACCGAAAGGGAGCAGTTTGCCAAGTGTGGGGCTGAAAATGTGGACAGGCACGGCCTGCAAAATGTACTTCGCTGAAGCTCTGATAAGGAGGTTGTCCTGGGCTCGGAGACGCTGGCAGGTAAGGTCTGATTACTAATCTCTGAGAAAGCTCTGAAACGGAGCAGCCTGGCGACCCGGGGCTCGGAAACACTGGCAGCACAGTCTGTCTAATACCTTCCACTGGCTCTGAAAGAGAGCAGGTTGGCGACCCGGGTTCAGAGATGCTGGCAGGCTGGCCCGCACAGCAACCTCTGTGAAAGCTTCCAGATGGAGCAGCTTGTCTACCCTGGTTCAGAAACCAGGCTGTCCAACTAGATCATATTGGCCATGGAAGCACTGCCTCAACATATAACCATATAACCATATAACAATTACAGCACGGAAACAAGCCATCTCGACCCTTCTAGTCCGTGCCGATTGAGGTTATCAAGCTGCCCTCAAGAGTGAGAAAGGTGCATTTCATTGATAGGGGCAGTTGAACTCAGATATTTGAGGAGGCAGGGAGTTTGAGGATTCCCTCAACACATGCTAAAATCTTTCAGCTCAGCTAAAAAGAGTTGCCAGCACGCTGGAACTTCATTTGCCATCCTCTCGGGGATAGATAAACCAGTAAAGGCCGAACTGGCATGTAGCATTTTTACCTGACTTGCAGGTTCGTAAAAGTAAAATAAATAAATAAACAAGCACAAATAAATAAATAAATAAATAAATAAATAAATAAATAAATGGGTTCATAAAGATTAATAATAAAAAGCAAAAGCTCCGTAAGGGAGCAGTTTGCCGACCCAAGTTCAGGGTAGGCCAAGGCCAAAACGGCAAAATGCCCAGAAGGACAATATTGGGCAGGAAGGTACTGCCTCAACATCCATTGGCTGGTTGAAGGGAATGTGTTGCACACACTGGCAACCGAGACAGGTAGTTCCAGTCGGATGTCTGCGGCAGCAATACCTGGTTCAGGGTTGCATTATGATATCTCCCACTCAGAGGAGGGGTGTTTTGAGGATTATTCATGGGACTCTGACTGGGAGGTAGTTGACAGTGAACTCGAATTCCCACAACAAGTGGATGATATGCTTCAACTCAAGTCTTATAAGGATCTGCCGGCACTTGTAACTAAATTTGGCATCCCTTCGGGGATAGGAGAACCATTAGAGAAAGAACTGGCAAGTAGCATTGGTTATTTGACTTCATCAGTTGATTGAGAAGATCATGCAGGACACAGCTGGATAGTGTGCTAGTCCTGATTTCTGCCAGACACTGGAGGTCTGTAGGCTAATGCCACCATTTTGGGCTATCTGAAGGGTAAAACAAAGTCAAAAGGCTTTAAACTCCAGCGAGTTCAGATATTTCTCAAAGAAGGATTATGGCATTTGCAAGGTCAATGGAGGGAACTCAGCTGTCTGAATTGCAGTAGACGCCTTAGCACTTTTGTATAATGCACAGTCTAACGCAAATTGTGTCTAACTCAAAGGATGGTATAGGTCTAAGATCAACCCAATATATGCTAATTTTGTGCAAGGCTAGTATGTGCAGCTTGCAAGTATCTCTTTGGAGAAGACTTCGGCTAGCAAGTAAAAGACGTTCAAGAGGAATTCAAGGCTGCGGTGGGTGTGGTAAAGACACCCTTTGTGGGTAAGATTCCCGTTTACCTGCATGCATATCATCCCTACCAAACGAGTGGCAGATCCCGCTACACTGAGGCTGGTTGGAACACCAGGCCAACACAATTAAAACCAAACCAGAGGGCTTTTTATTTGCAGGTTTTCAGCACTCACCATGGAGACAGCACACTCCACATACTCAGTATTGTTCCTAAGCTGGCCACGATACCAGAGCCAAGTCAGTTGACTCTATTGATCATCCATCTAAGGCCATTTTTGGTGGTGTCAGTTTCAGGGGTTGCTGGATCTTGGTGGCGGGGGGTAATAATCACCTTTTGCCTATTATTTTATTGGCAGCCTTGGTGGCTTTTATAGCAAGTGCTTTCTTAGAAACTGCCTTGATCACATCTACAGCCATCGTCTGTCTTGTTAAAGCGACAATGAGGTGGAGGCCATCGAGGTATGCAAATATTATTCCATCAGTCGCATGAGATGTGCTGACGATATTCAAGTCGGTGATAGGTTGAGACTGTTCAACAACAGGTGGGGACAGTTAACATCCGATCTTTCAATTTTACAAATCATAAACAGTTATAAGATTCAGTTTCTGGCTGATCAATTTCCTCCGCGGCAAGAGAAGCCAAGACTCCCGTACATACCGTCTAAAGAGGAAACTATGGCTATCCAAGTTAACACAGAGACATTTCACAAAAGGATGAGCAGTCTGCCCATGAACAAGAGGGGTATATTTCTAATATCTTCTCACGGTTGAAGAAAAGTGGAGGATGCCAAATCATTCTAGGATTTGGCTAGTCTGAACATGTGCTTGGAATATAACCATTTTAAGATGGATAATTTTCATTCAGCAAAATAGCTGATTACAGAGGATTGCTTTAGGGCCTCAATCGATCTCGAAGATGCATACTATTGCATATCAATACACGAGAGTCACAGGATATATCTGAGGTTTATCTGCCAAGGCCAGTTGTGGCAATTTTAGGCTCTACCTAAGGACTTCAGCCCTAGGCTATTTACAAAGATTCTAAAGTCAATGTTGTCCTACTCAGATCTAAAGGGCATTTTGTCATGGAGTTTATAGAGGACATGCTTATTGTAGGGAAGAGATCAGGTGTCACAGAGTTAGCTGTTTCAGCAACCAAGGCACCTAGAATATCTAGGGTTAATTATTCATCCAGGAAAGTCCATACTGGAGCCGGCATTATCTATTACATATTTAGATTTTGTCATAAACTCTGCAGACATGTCTCGGACCCTACCAACAGATAAGACTCAGGGTATTTATCATTAGATGCCTCCTAAGATAATTCAAGAGGAGGCAACATGAATTATAGTAGTGCCAAATTGGCCTACTTAACCATGATTTCCATTGTAAATAAGTCCTCTGAAAGAAGCTCCTATATTTGCTTGAAGACTTGAGCGGTAGCTAGTTCAACCTATCTCACGTGCACCTATTACTGCATGGTTGTATGGAAAGTTTTGTGAAGAAACACATGTGAGCTACTTTTAAACAGAAGTAGCAGAGGTTTGTGGTTTTCTTTCAGTTTGGGTTTAAGAGAAGCGACTATGTTATAGCGCAATTGATACCGCTCGTACTGCTTTGTCATTGTATCTAGTACTATGTGGGACAATGAATGATTGGTTTTCACCCACTGTTCACTAAGGTTATGGAAGGTGTCTTTTATATGAACACTCTAAAGCCTAGATACAAAGTAGTGTGGAATGTGTAATCAGTATCAATTGTTAAGCAGATTATCATCAGCTGTACCCCTAACATTGGAGCAGTTACCCTTGTTAGTCATGCTTATGACACTGATTTCAGCACGAAGAGCACAGTCTCTACGCAATCTCCTTCTGGATCTCTCCGTCATATCAGACTGGAGGATAGCATTTTATGTGAATGAACTCATAAAGCAGAGCAGGCACGGTTGCATACAAGTTGGAGTTGACAGCATACCCACCAGATCGTAGATTGGGGGTGTTTATTATTTAAACGATGCACTGAGGTTACTAAGAACCTATGAGATGAAGGAAAAGTTTCTCCATAGTTATATAATAGTTTCACAAGAGATTGTTGGTGCAGACTATTTCAAGATGGATAGAGTGTAAGCAGCTGAAAGCAGGAGTGAATACAAATCATTTCAAGTCTCACTCTACCAGGGGGGCTGGATCGTCAGCAGCCAATAGAATGAATATTAACCTTTGATCACTTTCTTGCAACAGTAGGAGGCTCAGATAAGCGCACTTTCAGAAGTTATAACATTTTGTTGAACATGTCTGGATGGTGGCAGATAGAATTCTGGACAGTGTTGCATGAGCTATTGTCTAACCCAAAGGGAATTGGGACTGTGGTCCAATTAAGGATGGTGTACATGTATGTAAAGTTAGCATCATGTTGTTAATGGCCCATGTCTTTTCTACCATTTATGGTTTATCTGTTTTGTGTTTTCACATACAGATTGGTTTACTGCATGAAACCACAGCACTTCGAAGGCTTCACGTAGTCTCATCACGAGACTTCGATATAAAATAGAAAGATTAAACGAGAACTTACCGTTTGAAGTTTGATCTTTATTTTATGAGAAGTTGGAGCGAGAGACTACGTGCCCTCCACTCCCAACCCTGAATCTCATAAAGATCATTCAGTAAGTCAAGCGTTATTAATCTTTCCATAGTTAAATTTGGTGCGTGGTCTGTGGTTTCATACAGTTGCTTTGAAGATTGAGGAGCATGCGGGCTGGCGGGTTCTTCACGTAGTCTCTCACTGCAACTTCTCATAAAATAAAGATCAAACTTCTAACGGTAAGTTCTCGTTTAATCTTTCTATTAAATCTTTTACCTTTCACCTTAACCCTTTGTCCTCTGGTCCTCAATTCACCTATTCTGGGAAAGAGACTCTGTACAGATACCTGATCTATTCCTTTCATGATTTTATACACCTCTATAAGATCATCCCACATCCTCTTGCGCTCCAGGGAATACAGTCTCAGCCTACCCAACCTCTCTCTGCAGCTCAGGTCCTGGCAACATCCTCGTATCATTCGCTGTACCATTTCCAGGTTTACAACATATTTCCTATAACATGGGGCCCAGAATTGAACACAATAGTCTAAATGCAGTCTCACCAACGTCTTATACAACTGCAACATGACATCCCTACTTCTATACTCAGATGGACTGATCACCGATTGGTCTTTGTTAACAGAGTCAGGAGACTAGTGATATTCATTCAATGTCCCCATTACACCTGAGCCACTGGCTGGAGGGAAATAATGATAATCACAGACCACCTCCAATGCTATCAAAATGCCTCTCCAGCAGTAACTAACCTCCTTTCAGATTCAGAAAACTTTATTGTCTGTCGTAACAGAAAATCTTCTTTGACGTGGCTCAACATACAGACAGGACAATGTACTGATAAGCGGTCATACAGCACAGATTTCTGCGAGCACACACAGTGTGTATCGATCTTAAAAGCAAATATAAGATTAAAAACTGTAAAAATAGACAAGATAAAAGTTGTGGATATGTGTAAAGTGACAATGCGTCAGGGTTAATTTGTCCATTGTTCAGTTTTTATTTAAGCTGTTTGTGGCAATGGGTATGAATGAGTTTTTGTGGATGTTTTTCTTGGATAGGGGGACTTTATATCGGCGGCCTGATGGCAGAAGTTGGAAAGACTTGAGAAATAACTAAGTTACTACAAGCTTATGAATAGTAACAGGAGATGACAGACATCTATTTTTGCAATGCACTTTAATCTCTGGTTTCTGGTTAAAGTCCATTTCTAACACTGATCATCACTGTGGTGTCAAATTCAAGAAGAAAGATGAAGGAGCTAGTTATCGACTACAGGAAGCACGGTGAAGTGAATGCTTCAATCAACGGTGCCAAAGTGGAAAGGTTGAGAGCTTCAAGTTCCTAAATATTACCAATGATCTGTCATGGACTAACTGCGTTGATGCTTCAGCCACCACCTCTAGATCTTCAGGAGACAGATGAAATCTGGCAGGTCTTCAATAATCGTGACGGAGAGGGTCCAGGTGTTAAAATGCTCAACTGGGATAAGGCCAACGTTGAGGGTACTGTATGAGAGATGTGTGCGGACGTGGTGCCGATGGACGAGAGTCCGAAGCAAAGAAGTCGAAGCCAAAGAACGGAATGGAAACGGGGCCGAAACGACAATAAACCGAAAGAGTCCGAAGACGAAACGTCTACTAACTGAAAAGATGGGACGCCTAAATCCCAAGGAACGGAAAGGCTGCGTCGCCCAAAAGTAAACTTACTGAAATGTCGCTCTGTCGAAACGCCACCTACCCGAAAGGCGGCGTCGCCTACAGGCCATAGGACCGACTGCCGCTCAACAGAAAAGTTGGAGCGCAGGAGGATGAGTGGAGATCTTATAGAGGTAGACAAAATCTTGAGAGAAATAGATCGGGTAGATGCAGAGTCTTTTACCCAGAGTAGGGGAATTGACGACCAGAGGACATAGGTTCAAGGTGAAGGGGAAAAGATTTAATAGGAATCCGAGGGGTAACTTTTGCACACAGAGGGTGGAGTATGGAACAAGCTGCCAGAGGAGGCAGTTGAGGCTGGGACTGTCCCATCGTTTAAGAAACAGTTGGACAGGTACATGGATAGGACAGGTTTGGAGGGATATGGACCAAGCGCAGGCAAGTGGTACTCGGGTAACTGGGACATTGTTGGCTAGTGTGGGTGAGTTGGGCCGATGGGCCTGTTTCCACACTCTATTGATTTATGACTCTTTCTATCTGTGACTCTACGACTCTTACAAACCTTTACCGCAGAAAGCATCTATTGGTTTGAGTACAGCTCTGTCCAAGATTGCAAGGAAATGCAGTTGTGGATGTAGCCCAGTCCATCACACAGACCAGACTCCCCACTATTGACTCCATCTACATTCCATGCTGCCTTTGGAGAGCAATCAAAGATCTTTCCCACCACTCCCAGTCATTCCTCATTCCCCACACTCCCATCGGCCAGAAAGTATTGAAGCTTGAAAGCACACACCACCAAACTCAGGAACAGCTTCTTCTCCTCTGTTATCTGGCTGATCAACAGTCTTTCCAGAATCTAGGGTACAATCCCGATTCTCCAACCTACATGCAGATATTGGATTTTTTCTCCGGAACTGTTATGCTACAATGCTAAGAACTATAATCTGCAGTCTGTATCTTTCTCTCCGATCCATTCATTATACTCAAGCTTGGCTTGTTTGTACAGGTATAGTATTGAGGTTAGTTTATAGATACAGCTTAAAAACAGGCTCTTTGGTCCAGGGAGTTCACGCCCACCATCGATCAGCCGTTCACACTAGATCTTTGTTAACCCACTTTCTCATCCACATCTAAGACACTGGGGACAATCTACAGACAGTTAACGTAAACCTGCATGTCTTTGGGATGTGGGAGGAAACCAGAGCACCCAGAGGAAACCCACAGAGAGAACGTGCAAACTATAGACAGACAGTAGCTGAGGTCAGGATAGAAACATAGAAACATAGAAAATAGGTGCAGGAGTAGGCCATTCGGCCCTTCAAGCCTGCACCGCCATTCAATATGCTCATGGCTGATCATCCAACTCAGTATCCTGTACCTGCCTTCTCTCCATACCCCCTGATCCCTTTAGCCACAAGGGCTACATCTAACTCCCTCTTAAAAATAGCCAATGAACTGGCCTCAACTACCCTCTGTGGCAGAGAATTCCAGAGATCCACCACTCTCTGTGTAAAAAATGTTTTTCTCATCTCAGTCCTAAAAGATTTCCCCTTTATCCTTAAACTGTGACCCCTTGTTCTGGACTTCCCCAACATCGGGAACAATCTTCCTGCATCTAGTCTGTCCAACCCCTTAAGAATTTTGAAAGTTTCTATAAGATCCCCTCTCAATCTTCTAAATTCTAGCGAGTACAAGCCGAGTCTATCCAGTCTTTCTTCATATGAAAGTCCTGACATCCCAGGAATCAGTCTGATGAACCTTCTCTGTACTCCCTCTATGGCAAGAATGTCCTTCCTCAGATTAGGAGACCACAACTGTACGCAATACTCTAGGTGTGGTCTCACCAAGACCCTGTACAACTGCAGTAGAACCTCCCTGCTCCGATACTCAAATCTATTTGCTATGAATGCTAACATACCATTCGCTTTCTTCACTGCCTGCTGCACCTGCATGCCTACTTTCAATGACTGGTGTACCATGACACCCAGGTCTCGTTGCATCTCCCCTTTTCCTAATCGGCCATCAGGATGGAACCCAGGTCTCTGGCGTTGTGAGGCAGCAACTCTACCAGCTGTGCCTCTGTGCCCTAGTGTTATCCGATTTGACTGTGTAGCACACAAGACACACTGTAGCTCGGTACATGTGACAATAATAATCTAAATCTATACCGACTGCAAATAGGTGGAGGGGCAGGTAGTGAAGAGAAAGCAAGGACTCTGCAGAAGGACTTGGACAGGTTTGGAGAGTGAGCAGAGAAGTGGCAGATGGAATACAGTGTAGAAAAGTGTGGAGTCATGCATTTTGGTAGTAGGAATAAAGGCATACACTATTTTCTAAATGGGGTGAGAATCCAGAAATCAGAGGTGCAAAGGGATTTGGTGCAGGATTCCCAAGCAGTTAATGTGCATGTCTAATCGGTAGTAAGGAAGGGAAAAGCAATGCGAGCATTAATTTCAAGAGGATTAGAATACAAAAATGGGGATGTAATGCTGAGTATATCAGGCCACATTTTGAGTATTGTGAGCACTGAGGAAGGATGTGCTGGCTCTGGAGAGGGTCCAGTGAAGGTTTACAAGAACGATCTGGTGCTGCCTAAGCAGCTACTTCTCGCCTGCAGTCCGTTTGTCTTTTGTCTTTTTTTTTTTTTTTGTCTTGTTAGGAGTATGTTTTTGGTTTATTTTTAGTTGTGTATATGTGGGGGGGTGGGAGAGTTTAGGACCAGAGGTCATTGCCTCAGAATTAAATGATATTCCTTTAGGAAGGAGATGAAGAGGAATTTCTTTAGTCAAAGGGTGGTGAATCTTTGGAATTCTTGATTAGTACTGGTATCAGGGGTTATGGGGAGAAGGTAGTAGAATGGGGTTAGAAGGGGGAGATAGATCAACCATGATTGAATGGTGGAGTACACTTGATGGGCCAAATGGCCTTATTCTGCTCCTATTATTAATGACCTTATGACATAATGTGAACATTAGGCACTGGACTTCATCAAATCACAAGATAGATAGATAGATAGATAGATAGATAGATAGATAGATAGATAGATAGATAGATAGATAGATAGATAGATAGATAGATAGATAGATAGATAGATAGATAGATAGATAGATAGATAGATAGATAGATAGATAGATAGATAGATAGATAGATCGATCGATCCTTTATTGTCATTCAGACCTTACGGTCTGAACAAAATTATGTTCAAGATCTTCCAATAAACAACAGTGGTGCCCCTCACCTCAATGCTTGTGAGTTAATTGTAACACGAATTCAAAGCTGGAATTTCCCCCTTACCTGCAACCCTATGTCACTGTGAAATGTGGGGGACAATGGAACCAGGGATATCTGCTCCAGCTATTGTGGGGTCACTGATCTCCATGGACCACATCTGATTGTCCAATTCATGTCCAGATGAGGGACTCCATTTCCTATTCATTGTACATTTTAGTATTATTGATATTGGCCTTGAAATATGCATTTGTCCAAATCAATCCAGAGCCTCTTGCTGCAATATTAACTGGAGGAGAGGGCACAGATGGCATTTACCCAGCACCTGAATGTTTTTTTTTGTTCTGGCAAGCTGAACCCTTCACAAAGTCGATGTGAATTTTTCTTTGTGAGGTTAGAAAGTCATCTTGCTCTGACTTATCTGCAAACCTTGCTCAAGTGTCAGTAAATGATGTGGACTCTGACCTTCTGAGATCACACTGTAACCCCCTGATGCCCATACTAATCAAGAAACTATCTATCTCTGCCTTAAACATATCCATTGACTTGCCTCCACAGCCTTCTATGGCAATGAATTCCACAGATTTATCACCCTTTGACAAAAAAAATTCCTCCTCATCTCCTTCCTAAAGGAACTTTATTTTATTCTGAGGCTATAACCTCTGGTCCTAGAATCTCCCACTAGTGCAAACATCCTCTTCACATCCTCTGCATTTTATCTGTTTATTTATTGTGTATATATATGGTCTATGGTTATATAGACACAATGAACTTTTATCTCCTGTTCTGTATTATGTTTACATATTCTGTTGTGCTGCAGTAAGCAAGAATTTCATTGTCCTCTGGGACACATGACAATAAAACTCTCTTGACTTGACTCTATCCAAGCCTTTCACTATTATGAGTGATCCATCGTGTTCAGAAGGGCAGATAACCTGGAGTATTGCGTACAGTTTTGGTCTCCTAATCTGAGTAAAGACATTCTTGCCATAGAGGGAGTACAGAGAAGGTTCACCAGACTGATTCCTGGGATGGCAGGACTTTCATATGAAGAAAGACTGGATAGACTCGGTTTGTACTCGCTAGAATTTAGAAGATTGAGGGGGGATCTTATAGAAACTTACAAAATTCTGGACAGGCTAGATGCAGGAAGATTGTTCCCGATTTTGGGGAAGTCCAGAACAAGGTGTTACAGTTTAAGGATAAGGGGGAAATCTTTTAGGACTGAGATGAGAAAAACATTTTTCACACAGAGAGTGGTGAATCTCTGGAATTCTCTGCCACAGAAGGTAGTTGGGGCCAATTCTTTGGCTATATTTAAGAGGGAGTTAGATGTGGCCCTTGTGGCTAAAGGGATCAGGGGGTATGGAGAGATGGCAGGTACGGGATACTGAGTTGGATGATCAGCCATGATCATATTGAATGGCGGTGCAGGCTCGAAGGGCCGAATGGCCTACTCCTGCACCTATTTTCTATGTTCTATGTTTCTATAACCACTGTCGGGTTGAACGTGATGAGGGGTTGAAATAGCCAGAGGTTTCTCCAACCAATACCTGCTCATGCTTCAAATCCATCTTTCTGCCTCTGGCTGATTTTAGTTGGTGAGATGAAGCTGAGGTAGAGATCAAAAATTCTACAATTAGACTCTAGGCTGAGTCACTGTGTCAAGGGAACTGTGGGGAATTACCTCCTTGGCCTTGTCAGCGAGATTCCAATCTCAACTCTCGATCAAAAAATAGGAAAAAAAAAAGTCACATTTTTCTCTGCACTATGAAAAAGAGCAGAAATATGAAAAATATGACCATAAGACATAGGAGCAAAATGAGGCCATTTGGCCCATCAATTCTACTCCGCCATTCAATCGTGGCTGATTTATTTTTCCCTCTCAACCCCATTCTCCTGCCTTCTCCCTGTAACCTCTAACACCCTTCTGAAACAAGAAACATTTAGACAGGTACATGGATAAGATAGGTTTGTCAAGTCAAGTCAAGTCAAGTTTATTTGTCACATACACATACGAGATGTGCAGTGAAATGAAAGTGGCAATGCTCGCGGACTTTTGTGCAAAAGACAAACAACAAAACAACCAAACAAATTATAAACACAATCATAACACACATATTCTTTTACATAATAAATAATGGAAGGAAAAACGTTCTGTAGAGTTAGTCCCTGGTTTAGAGGGATATGTGCCAAACACAGGCAGGTGGGACTAGTGTAGACGGGACATGTTGGTGTGAGCAAGTTGGACCTGTTTCCACGCTGTATGACTAGGAACCTCTCAATCTGTGTCTTAAAAATACCCAATGTTGGTCTCCACGGCCGTATGTGGCAATGAATTCCATAGATTCACCACTCTCTGGCTAAAAGAAAATCCTCCTCATCTCCACTTTGAAGGTACATCCTTTTATTCTAAGCTAGTCCTTTTATTCTGGTTCTAGACCCTCCCAATACTAAAAACATCCCTTTCACTTCCACTCTATCTAGGCTTTTCATTATCTGGTAGATTTCAATTAGATCGCCTCACCTTCCCCCCATCCTTCTAAACCGCAGCAAATAGAAGCCCAGAGCCTTCAAACGCTCCTCGTGTTAACAGCACAAATGGAAGCAATTTGTTTCCTTTGACATCGGTTAGTAATCAAGGCAAAAATTCTAGATTCAAGTAAACAAGACACATAGAAACATAGACATAGAAAATAGGTGCAGGAGGAGGCCATTCGGCCCTTCGAGCCAGCATCGCCATTCATTGTGATCATGGCTGATCGTCCCCAATCAATAACCTGTGCCTGCCTTCTCCCCATATCCCTTGACTCCACCAGCCCCTAGAGTTCTATCTAACTCCCTCTTAAATCCATCCCGTGATTTGGCCTCCACTGCCCTCTGTGGCAGGGAATTCCATCAATTCACAACTCTCTGGGTGAAAAAGTTTCTTCTCACCTCAGTCTTAAATGACCTCCTCTTTATTCTAAGACTGTGGCCCCTGGTTCTGGACTCGCCCAACATTGGGAACATATTTCCTGCATCTAGCTTGTCCAATCCTTTTATAATTGTATATGTTTCTATAAGATCTCCCCTCATCCTTCTAAACTCCAGTGAGCACAAGCCTAGTCTTTTCAATCTTTTCTCATATGACAGTCCCGCCATCCCAGGGATCAATCTTGTGAACCTACGCTGCACTGCCTCACATGGAATTAAGGAGACCAAAACTGTACACGATACTCCAGATGTGGTCTCATCAGAGCCCTATACAACTGCAGAAGAACCTCTTTACTCCAATACTGAAATCCTCTTGTTATGAAAGCCAACATTCTATTAGCTTTCTTTACTGCCTGCTGTACCTGCACGCCAACTTTCAGTGACTGGTGTACAAGGACACCCAGGTCTCGCTGCACCTCCCCCTTACCTAACCTAACCCCATTGAGATAATAATCTGCCCCCATGTTTTCAAAATTGTTAACAGATGAATCAAATAAGAATTGGGAAGAACTGTTTCCATTGAAAGGGGTTTTTTTATGATCCTCAACAAAACAAAATAACAGGTAATGAATTTACAAGAACTTACGAAAGCAAGTAGTACAGCACATGTACTACAACCCATGATGTGTGTATTGATCGTGATGTCAGATTAAGCCACCTCATTAATCTGCACATCGAGTCATAATTCTAGAACACAGAAACGGCCCATGTCGTCCAACGTGTCCCATCTACACTAGTCCCACCTGCCCATGTTTGCCTCACATCCCTCTGACCTTTCTGATCTGTGTACTTGTCCAAATGTCTTTTAAATGTTGCTATAGTTTCTTCCTCTTCTTTCCATGTACCCACCACCCTCTGCGTGTAAAAGTTGTCCCTCAGATTCCTATTAAATCTTTCTCCTCTCACATCAAACGTATGCCGACTGGTTCTTGATTCCCCCACTCTGGGTGATGAAATTGTAAAATGAGTCTACCTATTTCCCTTATGCCATCCCTCTTCCTCCTGAGCTCCAAGGAATAAAGTTCATTATCATGTCTGCTTCCACACATCCTCTAGCAGAATGCTCCAGGCACACACCAGTCTCTGTTTTTAAAAAAAACCATGGCTTTCCCTATCTACACATTTTATCCACTTAAACTTTCCCTATCCACCTTAAAGTTGTTATGCTTCCCTGCCTCTCAGAATGGAGGGTTATCCTAGGTGATCAGGTAGATGGGACAATCTAAAATAAAGGGATGGATATGGACGGAAAGGAACCATAGGGAAGGAGAAGGATGGTCAGGGGAAGGAAGGAAGGAGCCTTTTTAAATGATGAACCCAGCAAAAAATCTAGGAGAGGGAGAAGGTCTTTCTAGTGTCGACCTTAAAGTTATTTGGCCTTTAAAATGGTTGGAGAGAGTTTCAAAAAAAAAAAGAAGGGCTAGCAGTATTTATGGGACATATGGGGAATAAAGGGGAGCGGGAATGTGAATCGTTCTAAACCCGCGGCGTTCTCGGACGCCGTGATTAGTGTCCAATTAAACTTAAAAAAGATAACTTTAATCTGAATGGTAGTAACTTGCAGACTTTGAGGGCAAGGGAGAATCTCAAATTTTGTAACATTGCTAGTATCTGCATACTTACTAACGGCACATCTAGATTTCTTCCACAACCATTCTTCCTACTCCCAAGATAATCTGGATAGATCCTTCAGCTCAAAGAAAAAAAAAAAGAAAAGTCCGGGAGGGGAAGGGAAGGAAAGGAGGCAATCCAGTGAATGTTCATCAAAAAGTAAATGGAGATTTCATGTCTGATCTGGTATGGCATTATTCTAGTTACCTGTTATAAAAAAGTAACACTTATCTCGGCACGGACTTGAAAGGCAGCATGTATGGCCTTGTTGGTTCTGTGCTGTAATTGGGATATGGTTATATGGTTACGCTCTGCAGTATTTGACATTTCCACCTTGGGAAAAGGACTCTGGCTATCCATTCTATGTACTCTATCCATGCCTCTCATAATTATCTCACAATATCCTGGTGATCCTCTTCTGAACCCTCACTAATGCCTCCACATCCTTCCTATAACGATATGACTAGAACTGCACACCATATTCGAAATACAGCCTGACCAATGTTTTGTACAACAGTAACATGATTTCTTGACTTTTATGGTCCACGTCTCAACTGATGAAGGGAAGCCGACCACAAGCCTTCTTTACCACCCACTCGACTTGTGTTGTAACCTTTAGTGTGACCTGCTCCCTGACCCCAAGAACCATCATCAATGTTGTTAAGGGTTCTGCCATTAACTCTTCGCTTGCTCCTTTGATTTGACCTTCGATTATGAAACCTCACAATTGTCTGGATGAAGCTCCATCTGTCAAATCTCCAAGTGATCTATGTCCAGCTGTTTCTTTAACAACCTTCTTTACAACTCCATGAAGTTTTGATTATCTGTAGGTATGTTACAAAACCTACCTGAATCGTCGTTGAGTATCTGTCCCAGCCCCGTGTGTGTGATTTTGCCGCTGTTTAGAGGGGGCGGGTTTAAAACGCGATTTTTACTAGGCTGTTGCAATCGAAAATGTTCAGCCTAGTAAATCATTAACGGAAAATCACTGAAAGACCCCGTCGCAAAAGGTATTATTAGTTTTTATGGCCTTGTATAATAGTTATAGTAGTTTAAAAATCACTCTCTCAACCCGCGACCTCTCGCAGCCCCAGGGTTTTATAAAGCAAACAATTAAAGGTATGTACCTTATTTTTACATTAAAAGGGGCTTCTTAAGAACCCTGTATATAAAGTTTACTATAGCGAGTAGTTCATTTTGGGCTCTTTATATCCCGCAGTATTTTTCTGGGCATTTGAGGGCACAAATCCAGCGCAATGTGAACGTTCTAAACCAGCGCGTTCACAGGAACCCACTAGAAAGCCGTTTTAAAATTGACTTATTACTTGAGATATGAAAGTGAATTAGGTGTCAAATTAAACTTATTGTTATACTTTATCTGATGGGATAAATTGCAGACTTGATTTTTTAAATCTCAAAATTTTGTAACATTGCTATTATCTGCATACTTACTAAGCGGCAACATCTATATTTCTTCCAACAACCCTTCCTTCACTCCCCGATAATCTCGGATAGATCCCTTCAGGCTCAAGGGATTTATCCAGTGTAATGTTCATCAAAGTCCTCCATTTCAGGCAATGCATTTCACAAACCTCTGCACAAAAAAGATGAATTTTTCACTCACATTTCAGGATCACCAGGATATTGAGCAAATCTCTTGCATTTAATCTGATTTACTTGCCTCCTTATTCTGGACACCACACTCACATTATTTGTTATTCTCACCTTCTAGTTACTCTTGTTTATCTTCTAGTCATTGTAACACTTCATTTAGATCAGTCTGTAATGTTTTAGACAATAGACAATAGACAATAGGTGCAGGAGTAGGCCATTCGGCCCTTCAAGCCAGCACCACCATTCAATGTGATCATGGCTGATCATCCCCAATCAGTACCCCACCTTCCTGCCTTCTCCCCATATCCCCTGACTCCGCTATTTTTAAGAGCCCTATCTAGCTCTCTCTTGAAAGCATCCAGAGAACCTGCCTCCACCGCCCTCTGAGGCAGAGAATTCCACAGACTCCCACTCTCTGTGAGAAGAAGTGTTTCCTCATCTCCGTTCTAAATGGCTTACTCCTTATTCTTAAGCTGTGGCCCCTGGTTCTGGACTCCCCCAACATCAGGAACTTGTTTCCTGCCTCTAGCGTGTCCAAACCCTTAACAATCTTATATGTTTCAATAAGATATCCTCTCATCCTTCTAAACTCAAGAGTGTACAAGCCCAGCTGCTCCATTCTCTCAGCATATGACAGTCCCGCCATACCGGGAATTAACCTTGTAAACCTACACCACCCTCAATATCAAGAATGTCCTTCCTCAAATTAGGGGACCAAAACTGCACACAATACTCCAGATGTGGGTCTCACTAGGGCTCTGTACAACTGCTCCTATATTCGATTCCTCTTGTTATAAAGGCCAACATGCCATTGGCTTTCTTCACTGCCTGCTGTACCTGCATGCTTACTGTCATAGACTGATGTACAAGGACCCCAGATCCCGTTGTACTTCCCCTTTTTCCAACTTGACGCCATTTAGATAGTATGTCATTGTTTTGTTTCAATAGCTCCTTGTTTTCAAATTGTGTTTCTGATTTGAACTTCCTCATATATGCTGAATATGTGCTGTATTTCTATCTAATGTTTCTTAACCCTTCCAGTGTGGAGTCTAACATCGTGCACAGCACTCTATTTGTGGCCTCTCCGTGGCCCCGTGGTTTCAGATAGATTCAGCATGACAATTTGGGTCATTTCTTCCCCTTTTACAAGTTGTATCTCTTTTCATTGCTAACCTTCTGTGAGAAAATGGTTGAGATGACACACGTCAGCATCATCATATGTTTCATCATCATATCTGTGTGGGCTGACCCACGATGGCTGCTGGATCAGGCATAGTCATGGTGGCACAGCATTACAGTTGCTGCCTTACAGCGAATGCAGCGCCGGAGACCTGGGTTCGATCCTGACTACGGGTGCTGGCTGTACGGAGTTTGTACCTTCTCCCTGTGAACTGCGTGGGTTTTCCCGAGATCTTCGGTTTCCACACACACTCCAAAGACGTACAGGTTTGTAGGTTAATTGGCTTGGTAACCGTAAAAATTGTCCCTTGTGGGTGTAGACTAGTGTTAATGTGTGGGGATCGCTGGTCGGTGAGGACTTGGTGCGCCGACGGGCCTGTTTCTGTGCTGTGTCTCTAAACTAAACTAAACTAAAATGCTCACCCTTATGAAAACCTTCCCAGGGCTTTAATTCTCAACATCTCCATATCTTACTGCTATAATTTCTTACTGTATGTTTTACAATCTTATAGAATCATTGACAATAGGTGCAGGAGTAGGCCATTCGACCCTTCGAACCTGCACCGCCATTCAATATGATCGTGGCTGATCATCCAACTCAGTATCCTGTACCTGCCTTCTCTCCATACCCCCTCATCTCTTTAGCCACAAGGGCCACATCTAACTCCCTCTTAAATATAGCCAATGAACTGGCCTCAACTACCTTCTGTGGCAGAGAATTCCAGAGATTCACCACTCTCTGTGTGAAAAATGATTTTCTCATCTCGGTCCTAAAAGACTTCCCCCTTATCCTTAAACTGTGACCCCTTGTTCTGGACTTCTCCAACATCGGGAACAATCTTCCTGCATCTAGCCTGTCCAACCCCTTAAGAATTTTGTAAGTTTATATAAGATCCCCCCTTAATCTTCTAAATTCTAGCGAGTACAAGCCAAGTCTATCCAGTCTTTCTTCATATGAAAGTCCTGACATCCCAGGATATACGCTCCATCATCTCCTTCAACAGGGTCAAACGCAGGCAGGAGGATATAGTGTAGATGGAGCATGTTGGTCGGCATGTGCAAGTTGGGCCAAAGGGCCTGTTTCCATGCTGTATCACTCTATGGCTCTCTAACTGCATCCCTCCACCCAAACACCTCCAAATCTCAGTGCCTTTCCTCATTAAGATACTCCTCAAAATCTATTTTTTGACCAATATCTTGTTATCTGACAGCATCACATTTTGAGTTTATGCTTTCCTGACATACTGCAATGTTTAATGGCATTATTTTGTTTTTCAGTGCAGCCTTTAGTTAAGTTTAGTTTAGAGAAGCAGAGCGGCACGGTGGCGCAGTGGTAGAGTTGCTGCCTTACAGCGCCAAAGACCCGGGATCAAAGCTGACTATGGGTGCTGTCTGTACAGAGATTGGACATCAAGTTTTATCGTACCATATCGTATCGTTCTCCCCGTGACCTGCGTGGGTTTTCCCTGGGAGCTCTGGTTTCCCCCCATACTCCAAAGACGTACAGGTTTGTAGGTTCATTGGCTTGCTAATTTTTTTATTGAACCTAGTGTGCTGTATCTCAAAAATCTAAAAAAAAAATATAGCACAGAAACAGGCCCTTCACCCTATGAAGTCTGTGCCGACTAGCAATCCCCGCACACTAACACTAACCTACACACACTAGGGCCAATTTACAATTGTACCAAGCCAATTAGCTTACAAACCTGTATGTCTTTGGCGTGTGTGTGGAAACTGGAGATCGCGGAGAGCAACCATTCAGTTCACGGGCAGAATGTAAACACTCCGTACAGGATCGAACTCGGATCTCCGTCGCTGTAAGGCAGCAACTCTACCGCTGCACCACCGTGATGCCCAAGCTATCTTTGATTTACTAGAATGTTGCCTGGGTTTCAACAACTAAGTTACAGAGATAGGTTGAATAAGTTAGGTCTTTATTCTCTGGAGCGCAGAAGGTTAAGGGGGGGCTTGATAGAGGTCTTTAAAATGATGAGAGGGATAGACAGAGTTGATGTGGACAAGCTTTTCCCTTTGACAATAGGGAAGATTCAAACAAGAGGACATGACTTCAGAATTAAGGGGTAACATGAGTTTAGGGGTAACATGAGGGGGAACTTCTTTACTCAGAGAGTGGTAGCGGTGTGGAATGAGCTTCCAGTGGAAGTGGTGGAGGCAGGTTCGTTTTGTATCATTTAAAAATAAATTGGATAGGCATATGGATGAGAAGAGAATGGAGGGTTATGGTATGAGTGCAGGCAGGTGGGACTAAGGGAAAAAAAGTTGTTCGGCACGGACTTGTAGGGCCAAGGTGGCCTGTTTCCGTGCTGTAATTGTTATATGGTTATATGGTTATATGGTTTGTTGATATTGTGATTTGCTACCAATAACTGTTACAGCCAAAAGCCAATAATTCCCTCTGTCACTGAGGGTGGAGTCAACAACGTGGAAGCGTAAGTGGGCAGTTAACCGGAAAGAGTGTAGGAACGGTCATGTCTAAACTAATAGGGCAGGGGGGTGGGAACTAATGCAAGGAGACAGAGGCACATAAATGATCATTATCATTTATCATTATCATCCTTTTATTGTCATCATGCAAAGCAACAATTGTACAGTGCAAAATGAGAAGACGTTTCTCAGGGAATACCGGAGCATCGCACATAAAAACGTAAACATTTCACGCATAAATAAAAACAATCCAGTTCCTGATAAAAACAGTACCATAACCATATAACCATATAACAATTACAGCACGGAAACAGGCCATCTCGGCCCTACAAGTCCGTGCCGAACAATTATTTTCCCTTAGTCCCACCTGCCTGCACTCGTACCATAACCCTCCATTCCCTTCTCATCCATATGCCTATCCAATTTATTTTTAAATTATACCAACGAACCTGCCTCCACCACTTCCACTGGAAGCTCATTCCACACCGCTACCACTCGCTGAGTAAAGAAGTTCCCCCTCATGTTACCCCTAAACTTCAGTCCCTTATACGAATAGTACGACTAGTTAAAAAAAAAAGTGCAGGTAAACGGAGAACAGAAGCAAAAGGTAGAAGGGAGATAAGAAAAACATGGATACATAGATACATAGAAAATAGGTGCAGGAGTAGGCCATTCAGCCCTTCAAGCCTGCACCGCCATTCAATATGATCATGGCTGATCATCCAACTCAGTATCCCGTACCTGCCTTCTCTCCATACCCCCTGATCCCTTTAGCCACAAAGGCCACATCTAACTCCCTCTGAAATATAGCCACTGACTGGCCTCAACTACCCTCTGTGGCAGAGAGTTCCAGACATTCACCACTCTCTGTGAAAAATGTTTTTCTCATCTCGGTCTTAAAGGATTTCCCCATTATCCTTAAACTGTGACCCCTTGTCCTGGACTTCCCCAACATCGGGAACAATCTTTCTGCATCTAGCCTGTCCAACCCCTTAAGAATTTTGTAAGTTTCTATAAGATTCCCCCCCAATCTTCTAAATTCTAGCGAGTACAAACCGAGTCTATCCAGTCTTTCTTCATATGAACATCCTGCCATCCCAGGAATCAGCCTGGTGAACCTTCTCTGTACTCCCTCTATGGCAAGAATGTCTTTCCTCAGATTAGGAGACCAAAACTGTACGCAATACTCCAGGTGTGGTCTCACCAAGACCCTGTACAACTGCAGTAGAACCTCCCTGCTCCTATACTCAAATCCTTTTGCTATGAATGCTAACATACCATTCGCTTTCTTCACTGACAAACAAACCTGAAACCTTGTGTCTTAATGCGCGGAGCATTCATAATAAGGTGGATGAATTGAAGGCGCAGATATTAGTTAAGGAATATGATATAGTTGGAATTACGGAGACATGGCTCCAGGGTGACCAAGGCTGGGAGATAAACATGCAGGATGGATAGACAGAAAAGAAGAGGTGGTGTGGCTGCATTGCTGGTTAAAGCTGAGATTAATGAAATAGCAAGGAGAGATATTACCTTGGATGCTGTAGAATCGGTATGGATAGAACTGTGAAATAACCGAGGGCAGGTAACGCTTGTTGGAGTTGTGTACAGACCACCAAGCAGCAGTGGGTAGGTTGGGATTGCATCAAGCAGGAAATTAGGAGGTGGATCAGGACCAGACAGGCCTCCTGATCGGCGCTGCTACCAATTTGGTTGGCCCAATCGATATGTAGATTAAAGTCACCCATGATAACTGCTGTACCTTTGCTACACGCAGGAATTTCTGCTACAGAAGGCAGTGGAGGCCGGTTCATAAGATGTCTTCAAGAGAGTTTGATTTTGCTCTTAGGGCTTAAGGAATCAAGGGATATGGTAAAAAAGCAGGAACGGGGTACTGACTTTGGATGATCAGCCATGATCATATTGAATGGCGGTGCTGGTTGGAAGGGCCGAATGGCCTACTCTTGCACATATTTTTCTATGGTTTTATTTTTATCAGTTCTCAATCCAAGGGTTCTGAATTTTGTGAGCCGTGAGGAATATTGTGATTACTTAATCTGAATTTTAATAATATCCTTGTATCCTTAGTTTTCCCTTCTCTGTTTACAATGTGTCAAGGTGCTAGCATTTGACGACTTCAATTCAGTCCCTGAAGTAATTCGTTCAGTTATTCACATACAAGTTGGATGAATTACAGTGATTTGTGGAAGACATTTGGGATGATTTTCTACATCAATGGCATTCCAGAAATTGAATAATAAAAAGTTATAGTACACATACCATAGAAATCCTCTGATTCCTCTACATTTTGGGTTCCATCTACCTATCACTTGTCCTACTCCTCTCTTCTGGCTTTCTTCCCCACCACCTTGTCCCCCACAGCACAGTCAGTCTGAAGAAGGGCCAAAAAACAAGATTTCACCTTTCGATGTTTCCCAGGGATGCTGCCTGACCTGCTGAGTTAAGGGCCTGCCCTACTGAGGCGATTTTTTTCGGCGTCTACCGGCGACTGTCATTGTCGTAGCAGGTGACGGAAAAAACAGTGACTGGACCCCCCTATGACAATATCTACACCAATGTCCCCGGCAAAGTTACACCAACCTACCATCTAGTCAACGTCAACCCGCGGCAAGCTACCGACAATCGACAACCCATTAGGACGTCCACCTACGACCACACCTATGACAACCTACACCCATCCGCAACAAGCTACGACAAGCTATGACCCTGTTGGCGACAACTGAAGACAACTTAAGACAGTTCAGTCGCCGGTACCTGTCGCCAGTACCTGTCGCCGCTTAACGTACGTTGATGTAGGTAGCCGCCAATGGAATTCACCGAAGTCAATACTGGCGACAACCTACGTCATCCTGGCGACAACCTACGACAGCACCTACGTCAGGAGATGTCAAGCTCCGCTCATTGGCTCCAAGTCCACTGTTGCCGACTGTCGCCGAAAGTTTTTGAACATTTCAAAATCCAGCAGCAACCAGAAAAATGCTACAACTTTTTGGGCGACTGAGGAGACGACTCACGACCATACAAGCGCACCCCAGCGACCATGTGGTGACAGCCTAGTCGCGTGTAGTCTCCTAAAAAATCGCACAAGTGGGACAGGCCCTTAACTCCTTGTTTCTACTGTTGCACTTGTATTAGATATTGCATTTATCACATGAACCGGCATTATATTCCTCATCTTGAAAGACACCAGTGTACCATTCTGCAAATTGTGACATGTGCTTCAATGACAAAACAAATTTCTCCTGCCATTTTCAACCACCCAAGTCAGCTGGTCTGTAGAAGGATCTCGACCCGAAATGCCACCCATTCCTTCTCTCCAGAAATGCTGTCTGTCCGCTGAGTTACTCCAGCATTATGTGTCTATCTTTGGTGTAAACCAGCATCTGCAGATCACCTGTTCATTTCCCCTCCTCTGTACATTTATCTTCCATCTTTGAGTCCCGTTTCCCTTTTATTCCCCCTCTTTCCCCTTGTCCTGTTTCACCCATATTCCTCCCTCCAGCTTCACAACTCTCACCTTCTCTCCTTTTCTTATCTGATGCCATGTTTCCTACATTTTTAGCCTTTGTTACGTACTCCACCCATCTGCCAACCCACCCCCCCCCCCCCCCCCCCCCCCCACCTGTATCCATCTGTCACTTGACTTGCTTTGCCCCATCCGCAACTTTCTTTTCAAGCTCAAGAAGAAGAGTACCAACCCAAATATAATCTGTCCAATCTTTCCACAGATGCTGCCTGACCTGGTGTTCGTTCTGCATCTTTTCCTTGCTCAAAATTCCAGCCACTGCAGTTTCTTCAGCCCACAAACTATATTGTACTAAGCAGTGGACCAATAAATGGGCAGGAGCAGTAATCCAACAAATATCTTTATTTAAGGTAACATTTTAAGCTTAGTTTTTGCATTTTGTGCGATCGAACATGACAAACCTAAACCAAGGTGACTAATATTCTTACACAGCTGTTCTTTTCCTTTCCACTTCTATGTATTTGATAAAGCTTCAGACAATCTCAGTGATTTCAAGTCAAGTCAAGAGAGTTTATTGTGATGTGTCCCAGATAGGGCAATGAAATTTGTTGCTTTGCTTCAGCACAACAGAATATAGTAGGCATGGATACAGAACATATCAGTGAGTCCATATATCATTATATAAATATATACACACATCAATAAATAAGCAGGTAAAGTGCAAATAAACAGATAATGGTCTATTAATGTTCAGAGATTTGTTTCAGTTGAGTTTAATAGCCTGATGGCTGTGGGGAAGTAGTTATTCCTGAACCTGGACACTGCAGTCTTCAGGCTCCTGTAACTTCTACCTGAAAGTAGCAGGGAGATGAGTGTGTGGCCAGGATGGTGTGGGTCCTTGATGATACTGCCATCCTTTTTGAGGCAGCGACTTCGAGAGATCCCCTCGATGGTCGGGAGGTCAGAGCCGATGATGGACTGGGCAGTGTTTACTACTTTTTCTAGTCTTTTCCGCTCCTGGGCACTCAAATTGCCGAACCAAGCCACGATGCAACCGGTCAGCATGCTCTCTACTGTGCACCTGTAGAAGGTAGAGAGAGTCCTCCTTGACAAACCGACTCTCCGTAATCTTCACAGGAAGTAGAGTCGCTGATGAGCTTTCTTAATAATTGCATTAGTGTTCTCGGACCAGGAAAGATCTTCAGAAATGTGCACGCCCAGGAATTTGAAGTTCTTGACCCTTTCCACCATCGACCCGTTGATATAAATGGGACCGTGGGTCCCCATCCTACCCCTTCCAAAAGTCCACAATCAGTTCCTTGGTTTTGCTCAAAGATCTTATAGCGAAGCAAGATAGGCTACTCCTGCTAAATGCAATGGACTGACGTGTAGTACGCTATAGAGGGGATCATGGGCATTTTCCATGCCCATTTTAGCAACCTGAGCCTACCTAACCCGACCCGACTCGCAGTGTAATCAATGTTGCGGGGCAACAGTTTGTGTGGGTCAGATTCATAAATCTGTCAGTTCAAACTTCTTGTCAAGAATAAAATTTGATTCTGGTAATTGTATTTTTAAATGTTATTTTAAATCATTTCTTTTTAAATGGCTCACAAGCAGTGTTTGAGTTGATTTTGTAGTAACCGGAACCGACCCGACTCGCAGGGTGATTGACAGGGGGGGACTTTTTGTGCGTGATATAGGGTTAGATTCATAATTCTGTTAGTTCATAATTCTGTTGATTCTTGTTAAGGAATAAAATGTTTATAAACACACATACATGAAAATTATATAAATGTATATAACACACACAATTATATTTCTTCTAATCAAATAATGAACTTTATTTCAGACTAGACAAGGGACATTAAATAAGAAACATTGTAAATAAGAAACATTGTCTTGGGGCACTCTCTCTCCCCGCTGCCCCGGGCCCCGCACTCTCTCTCCCCGCTGCCCCGCACTCCTTCTACCCGCTGCCCCTGCCCCCGCACTCCTTCTCCCCGCTGCCCCGGGCCCCGCACTCTCTCTCCCCGCTGCCCCGGGCCCCGCACTCTCTCTCCCCGCTGCCCCGGGCCCCGCACTCTCTCTCCCCGCTGCGGATCCAATCTTTGGCCGGAAGCATGGAGGCGGGAGCAAGAAAGCGGAGCAAGATGGCGGAGTCAGGTTGCTAAAATGTGTCCTATAATCACCCATGAATCCGCCCATGAGCGTACCTCACTTTTGCGTGAGAGTAACCCATCTTGCTTCGCTATAAGATCTTTGGTTTTGCTGGTGTTGAGGTCCAGGTTATTGTGCTGACACTATTTGGTCAGTCAGTTGATCTCACTTCTATACTCTGACTCTTCTCCATCAGTGATACGTCCTACAACAGTGGTGTCGTCAGCGAACTTGATGATGGAGTTCGCACTATGACTGGCCACGCAGTCATGAGTATAGAGTGAGTACAGCAGGGAGCTGAGCACGCAGCCTTGTGGTGCTCCCGTGCTGATTGTTATCGAGGCTGACACATTTCCATCAATACGGACAGTCTGCGGTCTTTGAAACAAAGTTGATAAATATCTTCACACATTCATGCCCGGACAGAGTGAATAACTGACTTCACCTTAAAGTTAGAAAGGAAACTGGCAATGTAGCAGACATATGAACCAGCGCCAAAAGGCGTTTGAATTTTAATCTGTTTTAACGTATTGTTTCATTCTTTCAATTAATTTCATTTAATTGTTTCAAACAATGGAAATAATTGTTGCTTAGTGCTATCATACAGCTGAGAGATTGGTTTTATGAGTGACTTTGCCTTCACCCATTGAAGTGCTGTCCCAGAATTAAAGTTGTTTATGTAAGGGGATGCACTGGCAAAATACAACAGCCTAAAATTCTAGCAATTTGATGGAGAGGAACAGGTGGATTACACTGGGATAGAAACATAGAAAATAGGTGCAGGAGTAGGCCATTCGGCCCTACGAGCCTGCACCGCCATTCAATATGATCATGGCTGATCATCCAACTCAGTATCCTGTACCTGCCTTCTCTCCATACCCCCTGATCCCTTTAGCCACAAGGGCCACATCTAACTCCCTCTTAAATATAGCCAATGATAATGAAAAATGGTTTCCTCATCTCGGTCCTAAAAGATTTCCCCCTTATCATTAAACTGTGATCCCCTTGTTCTGGATTTAAGCTGACTCTAAAATTCCCCGGGAAGTAAATGAAACTGTTTTTTTAATGCAATTGTCCCAACTAAAGATTGCAGCACAGTGGTGAAGTGGTAGATTTTCTGCCTTGCAACGCCAGGGACTCAGATTTGATCCTGACTACGGGTGCTGTCTGTACGGAGTTTGTACGATCTCCCTGTGACCGCGTGGGTTTTCCCCGGGTGCTCCGTTTTCCTCCCACATTCCAAAGACATACAGGTTTGTAGGTTAATTGGCATTGGTAAAGATTGTAAATTGTTCCTAGTGTGTAGGATTGGTGGTGCGGACTCAGTGAGCCGAAGGGCCTGTTTCCATGCTGTATTTCAAATGACAGTAAAAGAAATGAGCATCCATCACCAACATTATGTTAGCCAAGCATATGGAATTGCACGTATGTTTGGGCTCATTGGAAAGACCTCATAGCAAAAAAAAATTAACGCACAACAAAATAAATGATTGCCTAAATTTCTAGGCAATACTTCTCCCAATAAAATAAGGTTCATTTTATCTGAAAAACAAAGTAAATGGGGGATAGAAACATAAAAATGTTGTACCTAAAATAAATTTCATACTAAAATGCAGTCTCCACACTTGATCAGTAGAGGAATTACCCATTAATCTCAATCCTTTCCAAGAAGAGAGTTGGTACTATAGATAATGTGTAGAAAGGAAATAAAGAATATTTGAACTTCCGTAGCTATTTTCAGAGTTTCAGGACATCCAGCGGTGATATTACTGCTTTTGAACCACAGCCTTTCTTGGAATGCAAGGAAACTTACACAATTTTTAAGGGGTTGGACAGGCTAGATGCAGGAAGATTGTTCCCGATGTTGGGGAAGTCCAGAACAAGGGGTCACTGTTTAAGGATAAGGGGGAAATCTTTCAGGACCGAGATGAGGAAAACATTTTTCACACAGAGAGTGGTGAATCTCTGGAATTCTCTGCCACAGAAGGTAGTTGAGGCCAGTTCATTGGCTATATTTAAGAGGGAGTTAAATGTGGCCCTTGTGGCTAAGGGGATCAGAGGGTATGGAGAGAAGGCAGGTACAAGATACTGAGTTGGATGATCAGCCATGATCATATTGAATGGCGGTGCAGACTCGAAGGGACAAATGGCCTACTACTTGATTGAAATGCAGAGTAGACTTGATGGGCCAAGTGGCCTAATTCTGCTCATATAACTTATGAACTAGAGCAACAATATTTAGTGGAGTGAATATCAGAACTCACCACTTCTGATTCTACAATACCAGACTTACAGATATGTATAATATCATGAGGGGATTTGATAGGGTCAATGGACATGAATGACTCTTTTACCCAGGGCGGGGGAATCAAGGACCAGAGGACATGGGTTTAAGGTGAGAGGGGAAAGATTTAATAGGAACCTAAGGGGCAACTTTTTCACTCTTATGCGGCTTAGTGGATCATTCAAAAAATAACGCTTTTAAGTAAAAGTTATATATCTACTAATAGAGTTCATTTCTGTTCAAAAGCATGGAACAGCAGTTTTTCTCACATTTACCAGTTTTCTTATTTTCCTATTTTCTATGTTTCTATGTTTCTAAAATGTCAGCAAATCTTTGCACAGCAAGATCCCTAGGGACCTTGGGTAGTGTTGCAATAATCTGTTTAGTTGCGTGTATACTGGAAGAGATGACAGGGGAACTCCAATGCTTTTCTTTGAATAATGCAATGGGATTTTTCCATCCATGTGAGAGAGCAAATAACACATTGGCTAACATCTCTCTGACTCATTAACGCCGTAGTGTGTCAGTATCTAGAGTGATACGTGACTAAAATATTTTGACATGGAGAGTGCTGCCAACACTGATCTGTTTAAAGCAAAAATTGGATTAAAACATCACCTTAGTTTGGCTTCTTGAATTTTGGAGGGGTCTATCTCCATTAAAAAAAAAAGTTTTACTATTCAATACATTTGTTTCAAATATATTTGATTGGAAATTTTGTGGGAATTCTCCAGGTAAAAAAAAAAATGTTTTTCTCTGTGGTTTCCGACAATCGCAGGAGATAAGCATACTATAGAATTTCAAAGCTATGCCAGACTTCAGACCTGATTTCCTATTTGAAATGTCTCTATTCATAATTAATTTGTGGTAGGAATAATATAAGGAACAAGATGCAAAGTTAACAAGCCACATCACAAGAAATCTAGATTCTCTTGCAACACATCATAGAAATGTTACAAAATTTTGAGATTTAAAAAATCAAGTCTGCAATTTATCCTATCAGATAAAGCATAACAATAAGTTTAATTTGACACATAATTCACTTTCATATCTCAAGCAATAAAAAAGTTATGGCCATTTTCATACCCGAAAATTAGCATCTTGTTCCCTATTGATTTTCTATGGACATAACAAAAAAGCTGTGATCGAGGACAGTCAAAAGCCCATAACCTTCTTAAAAATTAAGAGAACTGAATGAAATTTTCAGTTATCATAGATTGAAGCATTCTGAAACAAATATAAAATAATCTTACTTGGATGACCTGAAATTAAAGCATATAATTAGTTAGTTACCCAATTGTAGCTAATTTCAAACTTCAATTTCTAGATCTAAACATCTATCCATTTCTTAATAAATGATTAACATTTTTAAATAGCCTGTGTCCAAATAATATTCACAAATAATTCACAATAAAACATGATTTTTAAATCACATTTACATCAATTTATAGGCCAAATGGAAGGAATTTAGTGTTCAATTGCTGTAAATTAAAGTAAATTTAAATCGGCTTTCTAGTGGGTTCCTGTGAACGCGCTGGTTTAGAACGTTCACGTTGCGCTGGATTTGTGCCCCCAAATGCCCAGAAAAATACTGCGGGATAT
The DNA here is from genome assembly GCF_028641065.1 of Leucoraja erinaceus. Classification (NCBI taxonomy): domain Eukaryota; kingdom Metazoa; phylum Chordata; class Chondrichthyes; order Rajiformes; family Rajidae; genus Leucoraja; species Leucoraja erinaceus. The sequence goes on from NC_073378.1 coordinate 11,653,855, forward strand.
AAAGAGCCCAAAATGAACTATTCGCTATAGAAAATTTTATATACCGGGTTCTTAAGAAGCCCCTTTTAATGTAAAAATAAGGTACATACCTTTAATTGTTTGCTTTATAAAACCCTGGGGCTGCGAGAGGTCGCGGGTTGAGAGAGTGGTTTTTAAACTACTATAACTATTATACAAGGCCATAAAAACTAATAATACCTTTTGCGATGGGGTCTTTCAGCGATTTTCCGTTAATGATTTACTAGGCTGAACATTTTCGATTGCAACAGCCTAGTAAAAATCGCGTTTTAAACCCGCCCCCTCTAAACAGCGCCAAAATCACACACACGGCCTGGGGGCAGATTCTCATCGACAATTCTGGTAGGTTTTGTAACATACCTACACATCATCTTTGCAATATTTAATATCTACATCAAGCTGTATCTATGGACTCAACATTTCAAAATCTATGGAATAGCCTTCCCTGAGTCACAGGGAGATAGAACATAGAACAAATAACATAGAAAAGCACGCCATAGAAACAGGCCCATTAGTCCACAATGTCTGTGCCAAACATGATGCTAAGATAAACGAATCTAATCTGTCTGGACATGATCCATACCCCTCTATTCCTTGTATATCTAAATGCATTTTCAAACTGTTCCAAAAAATATGATTATTTTGACAGTCATCATTGATATTAGAGTAGGCAGACAAAAATGCTGGAGTAACTCAGCGGGTGAGGCAGCATCTATGGAGCGAAGGAAATAGGCAACGTTTCTGGGCGAAACCCTTTAAGCAGAGATGGATAGAAATGAATTCAACAATAGATAATAGACAATAGGTGCAGGAGTTGGCCATTCTATTTTCTAAAATAGGTTCTATTTTCGACTTGTGAGGTTCCGGGCCACGTGGCAGCGGCCTCGGCTTCTCGGCGGCACGTCTGGAAAGTATCTGCCATTCTTGATTAGTATGAGTGTCAGAGGTTATGGGGAGAAGGCAGGAGAATGGGGCTAGGAGGGAGAGATAGATCAGCCATGATTGAATGGTGGAGTAGACTTGGTGGGCCGAATCAGGAACATAATATAGTGAAATATCTTACAGATAAATTAATAATAACCTTGTGTTGAAGGGTCCTCATCAGAAATGTTCACTGTTGCTGTCTTACAGCACTTGCAGCGCCAGAGACCCGGGTTCGATCCCGACTACAAGTGCTGTCTGTATGCAATTTGTACATTCTCCCCGTGACCGCATGGGTTTTCTCAGAGATCTGCGGTTTCCTCCACCACTCCAGAGACGTATAGGTCTGCAGGTTAACTGATTTGGGTCTGTATACTTGGTATTAGTGTAAATTGTACCTAGTGTGTGTAGGCTTGTGTTAACGTGCGGGGACCACTGGTCGAAGCACACTCGGTGGGCTATAGGGCTGGCTTCCACACTGTACCTCTAAACTAAACTAAATTAAAATAAAATAAAATGAATTCACATACAATTTATATAATAACAATAATAATAACCTTATTTGTTAAGCACCTTAAAAACAACCAAAGCTGACCAAAGTGCTGTACAGAAAAAAGAAAACAAGCAAGACATCATAAAACAGGCAGAACAACAGAACATACAACTAACACGAGGCGCATAAACTACATACGAAAATCCAAACAATAAATTAAAAAAACATAAAACACGAGTACGAACAACGCAGCAAAACCAATCAAATAAAGTTAATAAACAATTCAACACCTCACTGGTCTACAAAGGCCACGGAGAATAGATATGTCTTCAGGAGTGACTTAAAAACAGCTAGAGAAGGGGCCTGTTTAACGTGCAGAGGCAATTCATTCCACAATCTCGGAGCCGACACAGCAAAGGCACGGTCCCCTCTGAGCTTCCGCTTAGTCTTTGGCTCAATCAGGAGCAGCTGATCATCTGACCTGAGAGAGCGGGAGGGCGAATAAGGGTGAAGAAGCTCAGATAGGTAGGACGGGGCAAGACCACTTAGGGATTTAAAAGTAAATAAAAGAATTTTAAAACGAATCCTATACTGAATAGGCAGCCAGTGGAGAGAGGCCAAAAGGTGTGAAACATGATCATGCTTTTGTGTGCCAGTCAAGAGACGAACAGCTGCATTCTGTACCATCTGGAGACGGGCGATGGAGGACCGACTAACCCCCAGATACAGTGCATTGCAGTAATCCAGCCGGGTGGTAACAAAGGCATGGATTACCGTCTCAAAGATTGGAGTAATGCTCATAAAACAACGTAAAATGTTTTGGTGTAATGACATTTTATATCAAATAGAGTGCGTACACGGACGGAATCCTTTCTCTTCAGAGGCGCTGCCTGACCCGTTGAGTTACCTCAGCACTTTGTGTCTATCTTCGGTCTCAACCAGCATCTGCAGTTCATTTCTACACATGGAATTATAGTTTGGAATTTAGTGCCTTTATGATAAATTACACTATTTGTGTTATTTCATCTTCACATCTCTAGCTCATTGGTGGAATATTGTTGTAAGATATTGATATTCAGTTGCAGCTTTCTTGACATTATGTTATTGAAAATAATGCTTTGGAATGAAAACAGTCACCTTACTTATCCTGCTTTCTTCATATTACTGACATGGTAGTTGTCCCCAAAAATACATCTAAAAGCCCTGTCCCACGGTACGAGTTAATTCCAAGAGGTCTTCAGAGCTAAAAAAAAAATCAAACTCATGGTAAGCACGGAGAATGAACGTAGTGGGTACGTCGGAGCTCGGGGACGTCTCTTAGCGGCTTGTTACGCTAACGGCAGGTACTCGGGAAGACTCGCTAACGGCAGGTAAGCATGGGAAGACTCGTGAAGATTTTCCAACATGTTGAAAAATGTCCACGAGAGCCCCGAGTACCGACGAGTGCCCATTAGTGTAAATCTCCGAGTTCGAATCAGGGCAAACTCGGGAGAGCTCTTGGAATGAACTCGTACCGTGGGACAGGGCTATAAACTCAGTTTACTGTAGTTAGACATTGGTGAGAAGGCACTTTGCACCATTTGGTGACCTGGTATGAGTTGAAAATTTCCCCGTCGTAAGATATATTCTTATTTACAGTAAATTTACTGAGTGTTTGATTAGTCAGATGTTACCAGGTTACGCTAAAGACCCTTTTCACCCTCAATATCAACTCATCAACATCGATACACGGGGGGGAAAAATAAGAAAACTGGTAAATGTGAGAAAAACTGCTATTCCATGCTTTTGAACAGAAATGAACTCTATTAGTAGATATATAACTTTTACTTAAAAGCGTTATTTTTTGAATGATCCACTAAGCCGCCCACTGATTTTCATTTTGGCTTGTTTGATGAGGGAGAAGTTATCCACTTAAAATAAAAAAACATCAAATGCTGGAAATACTGAGCAGGTAAATGTGAAAGAAAAAGAGTTAATGACTCAGGTCTGATGATGGATTACTGACTTCAAACATGAACTGTGTTTTCCCCTTCACAGCTGCTACCTGACCAACTGGTTGTTTCCAGCATTTTCTGTTTTTAATTTAGATTTCCAGCATGTGCAGTGTTTTTTTGTTTACACCAAGGGTGGTTGGTGCATGAAATGAGTTGCTGGAGGAGGTAGTTGAGGCAGGTACTAACACAAAGTTTAGAAAACCTTTGGACACATACATGGATAGGATAGGTATAGCAGGATATGGACCAAACGTAGGCAGGGGGGGACTAGTGTAGATGGGGGCATGTTGGTCAGCGTGGGCAAGTTGAGCTGAAGGGCCTGTTTCCGTACTGTACGACTCTATGACATATCTCTTCAAAGAATGAGCGCAGAGTTTATTTTAAAATAAATCACGTGCAGAACCACTCTTTCATAAATGTATTTCACCAAATAAAACTAATAAAAGAATGTTGTTTGAATATTCAAATTCCTTCTACACGTTTACAGTAAGTCATAGTCATAGAGGTAGACAGCACGGAAGCAGGCTCTCTGGTCCTTGATTCCCCCGCCCTGGGTAAAAGAGTCATTCATGTCCATTGACCCTATCAAATCCCCCTCATGATATTATACATATCTGTATGTCTGGTATTGTAGAATCAGAAGTGGTGAGTTCTGATATTCACTCCACTAAATATTGTTGCTCTAGTTCATAAGTTATATGAGCAGAATTAGGCCACTTGGCCCATCAAGTCTACTCTGCATTTCAATCATGGCTGATCTATCACCCCCCCCCCCCCCCCCCCCCCCCCCCCCCCCCACCACCACATTCCATAAGGGGTCCAGTGTTGAAAGCTGGTTTACAAATTCCATGTAAGTAGATATTTTTTGAATTCCCGAATCTGCAGGCATTTACAAAGGGAAATGTTTCAGAGATGCAGAGAACTGTAAAATCGTTACCATTGTCCGAATCCCAAGACCCTGCAATTTATTGATTCTGTTCACTGATTATCCCTGATTCACTGAACGCCACACCCTAAAATTCCCTCCCTGAACCATTCTATCATAAGTTCCTAAGTTCTTGGAGCAGAATTAGATCATTCGGCCCATAACTCTACTCCGCCATTCAATCATGACTAATCTATCTTTCCATCTCAACCCCATTCTCCTGCCTTCTCTCCATAACCCCTGACACCCTATCACTTTCATCTCCTTTACAACTTTGCTGAAATTCAAACTCATCAGCTTTTCAAATAGCCCAAGCCACATCCTATCTGAAGTTGCCATAATTAAAGATACTATAAAAGTGCAAGTTGTTGTTGAAAATTTGTGCAAGTATGTTCAAGCTTAAATTGCACTTGTAAAACTTTAGTAAAATCCAAAAGAACATTGGCATTGCAGTGGTCATTTGGCTTGTTTTGTGTCATTAATGATGGCATGTGCCTTTAAATTTTAGACTGCCCGTCATTATGTGGGTGGGATTTATGACGTGTTTGGAGCTACGTTTCTTGCGCAGGAGCTTAGTTTTCAGTGTAGTTTGGGAACAGCATGGGGAAGGTTTACCCTTTGACCATGTGAAGCGTAACAGAGACACGAGGAGTTTTCTAACCTTTAAAGCAATAAGCTGGAGTTCGATGAAAATTATAGTGTATGAGTCAGAAGAAGTTTGGATGTACCTTATTGTTTCTCATCAACAATAAAGAATTTATTAATCGAAGGACAGTGTTTTCAAGATTTATCTGTGAAGAGGCTCTGAAGGTCCCCGACGGAGAGCTTGCATGCGTACAAAGACATTCCCCTTAACCATGTAGTCCATTTAGTGGCTAGAGGGAATAATCTCTTGAATGATATAAAAATCTGCCACTACATACATTTTGATCAGTAAAGTGGTTCGACTTTGATTTTACTTAAAAGTGCAGCAAACATTTGTAGTAAGAGATTAGTTGAACTTTGAAATAAAATATTCACTTCCACTGTGATAGCTATTCCCTCTGTGTGTAAGTCAGACTGGGACTAGAAGAATTCACAAGTTTGTTTTCAGTTCCTTTTCCTTACCGCAGTTCTTTCTTGATACTGTGTTATTGTGGGACCTATCTCACTCCAGTTCTATGTATTCCATTCTAACATTGCATCAAACAAAATTGTTTTGGGCATTGTAGATGACAAGGTGAAGCTTAGAATACATCCTAAATATGGATCATGATTATCCAAATAGTAAAAAGAACAAACCAGATAGAATGTGAAGAAGAGTCTCGACCTGAATCAACACCCATTCCTTCTCTCCAGAGATGCTGCCTGTCCCACTGAGTAACACCAGCATTTTGTGTCTATCTTCGGTTTAAACCAACATCTGCAGTTCCTTCTTACACAAATCAGATAGATTGATCTTCACAATAAGTTTCATTTTTTGATAAATTGTTACCACGGTGGTAGTTTTATTGTATACGATTGCATAGTTAAAAATATTCAGTGCTGATTATGCATTGTAATCTTTGGGATTCTATTTGGACAATCCATTTTCATCTATCTATCTATCTATCTATCTATCTATCTATCTATCTATCTATCTATCTATCTATCTATCTATCTATCTATCTATCTATCTATCTATCTATCTAATAATAATAATAAATTTTATTTTTGGGCGCCTTTCAGACATCTCAAGGACACCTTACAGAGATTAACAGGAATAAAAAACATATAATCAGAATAAAATAAATAATAAAGACATCACAGAAACACAAATTAAAAACAGAATTCAGTCCAAAAAAAATATCAAAAACACAATGTGAAGATCTATCTATCTATCTATCTATCTATCTATCTATCTATCTATCTATCTATCTATCTATCTATCTATCTATCTATCTATCTATCTATCTATCTATCTATCTTTAAAACTCTGATCTTGTTATCTTCCGGTTTGGCGGCCTTTCTATTTACGCAAAAATGGTTTATGATAACGCTACGATTTTTCACCAGCTTACTCACCTGTGCTGCGAGTGCCTGTGCTGCGAGTGGACCAAGTTTTGTTCCGATCGGTTGAATGTCGTAAAAGTTAGCGAGGTTTAAAAAAATCTTAAAAACCGCGCATGCACAGATCGATCTCTTTTCCTGCCAGTCAGCGTTGTGCGGATTAGTCTCTTCCCCTGTCACTCCCCGTAACAGTCCGCCCCTACCTGCGCCATCGTGTCTTTACTGGAGCTGAGGGTGGCTGGCGGAGATTTCCAACCGGACTTTCGGATGAACCTGAAGCAGCCCAGCCCCAAACAGCAGCCCAGCACCAAACAGCAGCCCAGCACCAAGCAGCCCAGCCCCAAGCAGCTGCCTGCCCCAAGCAGTAGCCCAGCATCGGAGACCTGACCCAGCACAGCCCAGCATGGGAGACCCAGCCCAGCCCGTAGTGGGAGATGTCGCCGATGTCGCCAAGCAGAAAGAGGAGGTTCTGATCCCGGCAGAGGAGAATGACCAACGACCAGTGCCCGCTGTGAGTTCCTGCCATAAGAGGAAAGATTGAAAAGACTAGACTTGTATTCACTGGAGTTTAGAAGGATGAGGGGGATCTTATAAAAACATATAAAATTATAAAAGGTCGATGCAGAAAAAATGTTCCCAATGTTGGACGAGTCCAGAAACAGGGGCCACAGTCTTAGAATGAAGGGGAAGCCATTTAAGATAGAGGTGAGAAACTACTTTTTCACCCAGAGGGTTGTAAATTTGTGGAATTCCCTGCCACAGAGGGCAGCGAAGGCCAAGTCACTGGATGGATTTAAGAGAGAGTTAGATAGAGCTCTAGGGGCTAGTGGAATCAAAGGATATGGGGAGAAGGCAGGCACGGGTTGGGGATTGGGGATGATCAGCCATGATCACAATGAATGGCGGTGCTGGCTCAAAGGGCCAAATGGCCTCCTCCTGCACCTATTTTCTATGTTTCTACCTCAGCGGGTCAAGCACCATCTCTGGAATACATGGATAGGGTCGGGTCCCGCTCCGAATGCATCACCTGTTCATGTTCTCCAGAGATGCTTCTTGACCTATTATGTTACTCCAGCAATTTGTGGTCATTTGTGTAAACCAGCATCTGCAGTTCCTTGTTTCAGTAATACATTGTAACATTACTGGAGTTTTATAAAAAAAAACCCACCTGGTTCACCACTGTCCTTCAGGTCAGGCCTGTATGTGATTCCTGACTCACATCCGGGTGACTTACTGTGTCTCTTCAGCTAAAGGATAATCAGGCATTGTCAGCAAACTTTTCACCCCAGCCAATGTGGCACCATTTCTGACCCTGAGCCGAGTTTCTAACTTGACATCTGCTCTTTAATTAGGGCATTTTCATGAAGTATCTCAGAATTAGTGTGTCTCAAACACAAGAAACGTTCAACAACAAAAAAAATGCCCTTAGTAAAAGTTTCTCTTTAAGTTCATGGACATTCATTTAACATCCCACATTTAGTTCTGAAAATTATCTTTTTCATTGACATTTAGGCACTTCCAACTTACCTGAAATAAAATTCTATGTGATTTGCAAATTGCCTTGAAGCTAGCATAGGCATTGCTGAGTGAACCATCACAACACAAAGCAGCGTAAATCTCTGATAACAATCACCGTTGAATATATATCTGGTTGTGCGGACAACTCACAGTAATATATTACTCTTCGGATGACTAGGAGAGAAATGACTTGCATTTTTCTGCATGGGTTGAGACAATCATGACCTCCAATTGGTTGTGCCCATAGCACTGGCCACTGGTGTGGCTTTCAATCAGTTGAGCAGGTTTAATCACCACTGGAGTAGTGCAATAAACTGCACACAACCACCATTCTCATTATCAACCAACTCCAATGACCAAAGTTATCTCTGACAAGGTTATTTGACTCAAATCATTCGCTGACAACTGCTGTGGTAAAATAATAAAACTAGAACATCTAACACACGCCACAAAATTTATTGCAATGACAGGGACTGCCTAATGTTTAATAAATTATGTGTTACGTTGTGAAGTTTGCAAACGTGCATCAACTAAATGCAGATATTTTAAGGTCGTAAGTGATAGGAGTAGAATGAGGCCATTCTGCCCTGCCCAGTCTACCCCGCCACCTCGCCAGAAGTGTCGGCGTTGCCCAAGCAGCTGTGGCTCGCCTGCAGTTCGTCCGTCTTTTTCTGGGTTTTTTTGTTTTCTTTTGTCTTGTTGGACGTATGTCTCAATTTATTTTTCGGTGTGTATGTGTGGGGGGCGGGGGAAACTTGTTTTAGTCTCTTCCTTCGGGGGGTTGAGACTTCATCTTTGTCGTAACTCCGTTTCCGTCTCCGTCTGCGCTGAGGCCTAATCACGGAGCTGGCGGCCTCCAACTGGGACGACCTCGAGGCTCCGGTGGCAGAGCCAGGACTCACCATCACGAAGCTGGCCGACTTCGGGGCTGCGGCGGTGGCCCGACTTCGGAGCTTCGGAGGCTTCGGCCACTTGCCCAGTGGACGACAGCATCGGGAGCTCGCAGGTCCCAGGTTGGTGACCGGTTCTCCGGAGCTCCCGCAATGACAGCTTCGTACGCTGGACTGGAGGGTGGCAGCTTCGACCGCCCCGGTACGCGGAGTTTGAACCGGCCCGTTCGCGGAGCTCGGATTCAGCCGCGGGACTTACCATCACCCGGCGGGGGCCCCAACATTGAAAACCTGGATCACCTCAACGCAGAGGGAGAACAAGGAAGGAAGAGACAAGGACTTTAAGACTTTTGCCTTCCATCACAGTGAGGAGGTGTCTGGTAGACTCACTGCGATGGATGTTAAACTGTGTTCATTGTGTGTTCTATTATTTTATTCTCTGTCATGACTGCAAGGTACGTAATTTCGTTCAAACCAAAAGTTTGAATGACAATAAAGGATACTTTATACATGGTTGATCTATCTCTCCCTCCTAACCCCATTCTCCTGCCTTCTCCCCATAACCTGTGATACCTGTACTAATCAAGGATCTATCTATCTCTGCTTTAAAAATATCCACTGAGGCCGCGACTAGTTCCCAGAATGCGGGAACTCCTCGTGACCATGAAGGAGACTCACCAGAATCCACCAGCGAACATGTGGCGACCATGTGGCGATCATCAGGTGAGAGCAGAATCTCCTGTACTCGCCTAAAAAGTCGCCTAAATGAGACAGGCCCTTTAGTCTTAGAGGTCAGATTATCAACTGACATCTACTACAGTCGAAGTGACAGATAAATGGTTTCTCCCTTACCCTCCCCCACATAAAAATACTAAGAAACCTCCAAAAACATACTTTTAAACGGACTAAAAATAACAAACAGATGAAAAAACAGACAGGCTGTAGGCAGAGGCTGCCTTTATAGGGAGCCTCTGGTGGAATTGCTCACAATATCCCAAATGTGGCCTTATCACTGCCTTATAGAGCCTCAACATTACTTCCCTGTTATACAAGCCCTCTCGAAATAAATGCTAGCATTGAGTTTGCTTTCTTTACTACTGATTCTACTTGCAGATTAACTTTTTGGGAATCCCGCACCAGTACCTCCAATTTCTAGGTTCTTGCCCCATTTAGAAAATAAGACAATAGACAATAGACAATAGACAATAGGTGCAGGAATAGGCCATTCGGCCCTTTGAGCCATCACCGCCATTTAATATGATCATGACTGATCATCCCCAATCAGTACCCCGTTCCTGCCTTCTCCCCATATCCCCTGACTCCGCTATCCTTAAGTCTACGCTTTTATTCCTACTACCAAAATGCATGACTCCACACTTTCCATCTGCCATTTGAAGGAGTCAAGTTCAACTATCTGAAATTCAGTGTTTGCCCTATACTTTGATAAGTCCGATCATTCCCACTGAGTGAGTAAGAAGGAACTGCAGGTGCTGGTTTAGACACAAGATAGACACGAATAGTTGGAGTAACTCAGCGGGACAAGCAGCATTTCTGGAGAGAAGGAATGGGTGACATTTCGGGTCGAGACCCTTCTTCAGACTAGTGCTAGACTCATCAACTAGTCGAGACATCCTCTCCAAGCCTTTTCCTATTCTGTATGTTTCAATGAGGTCCCCCCAACTCCTGAGTGCCGATCGTTCCAACTGAAGCAGTTCCGATACTTGTGGTTGGGAAACAGTGCAAATTTCACTTTTAATTAATTCTCGTTTCACTTCTGCAGCGTGCTATGCAAGGACATGAAATGCTGTTTGCACAGAATACATCTATATGATTAATGAACGAATGTAACATCTGTAGTAAGATGACTGACTTTGGACAAATTGAAAAATTCACCGAATTTTGGTTGATAACAGGGTTATCCCCTGCTGGATGCAGTAAAACTATTTCTCTTTTAACATCATTTCTGTGGAGAATTTATGAATGTGCTTAAGGCACGAGAGCTTTTTCTACTAATGATGACTATGTTTTTAAAGTGAAGTGAGTTTTTGCCCTCAGATGTTTTTCATTGGATCCTTGTCCAACTTATACAAATTGTGTATGCCTTGTCATTCCAATTTAACCAGCCTGCACGATGCATGTTCACTTATCCGCACCCACAAATGTGTGATGGATGAAACCTTTTTTGTGCTCTTGATACACCCACCATCTCAACAAGAGTGTACAGACAACTATAGGGGCCAGGTTCCTAAAGAAAGCACGCCACAGTTAGAAGTCAATTACTTAAAGCACTGCATCTGCATGAAGTCTTTGGTTACAAGCTTTCCATGGTGATAATCGGAAAATAACTAATTAAGATGGATATTTAAGGGGATTTTTAAATGATATTTAGGGGGAATGAAGAGGGATAAACCCCACAGGTAGTTCCACACAAATGATTAATATTATTCTGTGTATATGTGCTCACCGTCACTCTACTGTTTCTGTAGTTGCTTCTATAAGTTAGCCCTCTTTACACAAGGGACAACAAGCTTAAGGACTGAGGTCATCAGTTTCAGGACAATCAATGATACAGTGAGTGATGACAGAAGCTTATGGTACTAAATTGCCTTGTTTTTGTCAATTACTAATTTAGAAAAGAAGGGGGGAATATGAGCAAAATAATCGAGGCACCTTAAGTTGCTGAACATGATAGAGGCATAGAATAATTTAAAAAAATAATCTAAAATTAGTCCAGTTTAAAAAACAAATGTTAGTTGGAGGTCTTTTATGTGATGGGTGGGGGGGAGCTGTGGCTGTGGGCGGCGCTGGATTTGGAACACCGTGGAGCCTGGGATCCGAGATCGCCAGAGTCGGGGGTCCAACCAGCCGAAGCCTGAGGACTATGGGTGCCGCGGCTTCCGGGGAGGAAGCCGCCGCTTCAGACATTTCCCAGCCGCTGACGAGTGTTCACCCGACGCCGGAGTTCCATCTTCCCGGCACGAGGGCCTGAAAACATCGGATTGGCTGCGGAGGCCACAAATAGGTGATTCACAGAGGAAGAGGACAACTTTTTGATGCCTTTCCCCACAGTGAAAATTTTTAGTTCTGTTGTGGGGGACGTTCATGGTGGATTCTATAATGTATTGTGGGTTTTTTTCTATGGATGTATGGAAACTTAATTATTTATTTTATGTAAAGCACTTTGGTTTCAATGCTATATAAATAAAATGTACTTATTAAAACTATCATATGGCCATCATTTTGCAAATCAATGGCAAGATGTCCAGTGCAACAGCTGACTTAGAAACCTCACATGACAGACCTAAACCAATGAAGAGCAGTTTGCAGATTATTACAAGATGATAAATTGTTTGCTCTTTCTTTGACCAAGAATTTTGAAAATCCAGGGTGTTATTGACGCTCACTCAACTGCACGAGAGAAGGTGGGGGGGGGGGGGGGGGGGGGGGGGGGGGGGGGGGGGGGGGGGGGGGTAGAGACACTTTAAAGAAGCCAGACAACTTTTAATAAGCCAGAGATACGCAGCTATGAAGTTTAGAGGGCATTTAACATTACTTGGTTTTCCTTGTTCTGAAAACCCGTGGTTACGTTTTTTTCCCCCCAATGAGGCAATGAAAATGCCGGGTCAAAACTACCTAAGGCTACCTCGACTACCTACAACGACATAGTGACCCCACTACCACTGCACCTACAACTACAGGATTAGCGATTTTCACCATGGCGATCAATTTTTGGTTGCAGAAGAATTTTCAACATGTTGAAAAATTTGCTGCGACCATGCTGAGGCCACGAATAGTTCCCAGAATGCGGGAACTCCTCGCGACCATGAAGGAGACTCACCAGAGACCATCAGCGAACATGTGGTGACCATGTGGCGATCATGAGGCGAGAGCAGTCTCCTGCACTTGCCTAAAAGGTCACCTAAGTGGGACAGGCCCTTTAGTCTCTATCTCAGAGGTCAGATTATCGACTGACATCTACTACAGACCCATTGACTCCAACAATGACATTGACTGCACCTCCACTCATTCTGATTTAGTTTAGTTTAGTTTAGAGATACAGTGCGGAAACAAACCCTTCAGCACACCGATCTGTACCGATCAGCAAACCCCGCATATTAACACTATCCTGCATACACTAGGGACAAATTACACAAACACAAAGCCAATTAACCTACATACCTGTACGTCTTTGTAGTGTGGGAGGAAACCGAATATATTGGCGATAATCCACGCGGTCACGGGGAGAACGTACAAACTCCGTACAGACAGCACCCGTAGTCGGGATCGAACCCGGGTCTCCAGCGCTGCAAGCGCTGTAAGACAGCAACTCTACCGCTGAGCCACCATGCCACCGATTCTTCCAGGGCGCCCTCCCTTCCTCTCAATTTCTCCAACTCCACCCCATTTGCCTCCAAAATGAGTTTTTCCACTCTCGGACATCGAGATGTCCTCTTTCTTCAGTAAACATGGTTACCCCTACTGCTGTGTGGATGGAGACAACACCCATGACTCCTTTGTGCCCTACAGTTTGGTTCCTGCTCCATAGCACAGAGATAAAGTTGCCCTGGTCCTCACCTTTCCACAACCAATCCTCACATCAACACATCATTCTCCAACATTTCTGCCATCTTCAACGTGATCCCATACCAGTCACATCTTCCCATCCCCACCCTTTTCCATTTTCTGGATGGACCACTCTCTCCTCCACTCCTTGATTTGCTCATCCCTTCCCATCCAGGTAAGACCTCTTCCAACAATTGGATTCAATGCTCCGAATGTAAACTCCTTTATATCAGTGAGATCAAGCGGAGACCAGGCAACCATTTTGCATTACACCTGTGATCAGTCGGCCTGTCGGCTTCGGAAGCCGCGGTCTTCGGTTAGGAAGCAGCCGTTCCAGGCAGCCCAAGCTGCTGAGAGGGTTCTCCCGACGCCGGAGCACCATCACCCGGCGGGAGGGCCTGAAACATCGGGCCTCCATGGCGGCGACTGCGGAGGCCTCAATAGGCCAGACCACGGGTGGACATGAGGATGGGGACTGGACTTTGTGCCTTTGCCCACAGTTGTGGGGGGATGTTTTTATGTTAAATTTCTTCTTCAATGTTATGTTGTATTTTTATTAGTGTGCTGCAAGGACACCTGAATTTCCCCTGAAAAGGGGATTAATAAAGTATTTATTATTATTATTATTATTATTATTATTATTATTATTGTTGTTGTTGTTGTTGTTGTTGTTGTTGTTGTTGTTGTTATTATTATTATTATTATTATTATCTGTCCTCTGACCTGCTAGACCTCCTGGTCACTAAACATTTTAACTCCCCTTTACCTACCAGCTTTCTGTTCCTGCAACTGTGTGCCAAAAACAATAAGAGCTGCACCAATGTACTGTCCAAGACTGATAATAGCCAGCATATTTTGGATTTAGATGGTGGATAACTTTTTCCTAGGGTCCACAAATCACGATCCAGAGAGCATAGGTTTAAGGTGAGAGGGGAAATGTTTAATAAGAACCTGAGGGGTAACATTTTCACACGAAGGGTAGCGGGATGTGGAACGAACTGCCAGAGACAGGTGCAAAACAACATTTAAAAGACATTTGGACAGGTACATGGATAGGAAAGGTTTAGAGGGATATGGGAAATTGGGACCAGCTTCAATGGGCCATTTAAGTTGGCATGGACGCGTTTGGCCGAAAGGTCTGTTTCCCTCTGACCCAATCTAAAAATATTCTATGGGTGGGAGTTATGCCCCTGTCCCACCTAGGAAGCCTGAACGGAAACCTCTGGAGACTTTGCACCCCACCCAAGGTTTCCGTGCGGTTCCCGGAGGTTGTAGGTGGTTGCTGGAGGTTGCAGGTAGTGGAAGCAGGTAGGGGGACTGACAAAAACCTCCGGGAACCTCTGGGAACCGCATGGAGAGTTACTCCAGCATTTTGTGTGCACCTACATTTTCACACTAGTTCCATGTTATCCCACTTTCACATCCACTCCCTACACACTGGGGGTAATTTTACAGTGAAGATCATTAGTACAGAATATAATAACATCCTAACCTAATTTGAACACATACATTTTCAACAGAGCTTGCCGAGAATGGTTTAGCACAAATAAAATCTTGCTGATTTTCTCACCTCGAATATTTCTCCAATCATTCGGTTTTGATAAAGTTAGGAAAGATATTGATTGAATTGGGAATCCTATACTTCATGTATTTGTGGTAAAGCAGCACAGCCTATAGTGAAGTTAACTAGAGACCGACAGAATGAACTAGAGGTAAAGCAAATTCATTTCATTTCAACGGCTTTATCACAAAGGATATGGAGAGTTATCCAAGATCTGGTGTCAGTGACTGCAAACAATTGTCAGCAGTTCCTCGATCCTGGTCGTGTAATGATTGGAGAAAATAATTGCCAGGTACGCACCTTATATAATGTTCGAGATTCAGCAGAAGTGCACATTGAGTTGTAGCAAAGAATTAAGGTTGAAACACGGTCTAAAATAAATATGCAGATGTAGATATACAGACAGGTAGATGCACAGTGTCTCTCTGCCCAGAGTAGATGAATCGAGGACCAGAGGACATGGGTTTAAGGTAAAGGGGAAAAGATTTAATAGGAATCCGTGGGGTAACTTTATCGCACAAAGGGTGATGGGTGTAAGGAAAAAGCTGCCAGAGGGGGTAGTTGAGGCAGGGACTATCCCAACGTTTAAGAAACAGTTATACAGGTACATGGATAGGACAGGTTTGGAGGGATATGGACCAAACACGGGCAGGTGGGAACTAGTGTAACTGGGACATGTTGGCCAGTGTGGGCAAGTTGGGATGAAGGGCCTGTTTACTCACTGTATCGCTCTATGACTCTATGACTCTATTCATATATTGGAGGTTCAGTGGAATCTGCATTGAGACTAATTTACAACTTACTTTAAACAAAGCTGTGTGTCAACACAAAGCTAACAAAGAGTGGTAACTGGGAGATCATGAAAATTGACATATTGGGACTGTCTAATAGACTAACAGTAAAATAA
Organism: Leucoraja erinaceus; assembly: GCF_028641065.1. Classification (NCBI taxonomy): domain Eukaryota; kingdom Metazoa; phylum Chordata; class Chondrichthyes; order Rajiformes; family Rajidae; genus Leucoraja; species Leucoraja erinaceus. The sequence continues at coordinate 11,669,673 of NC_073378.1, forward strand.
AAAGTGTAGTATATATTATATTTAAAAGTACATTCAAATTCATTCTATCCTCCAAAATATACTTACGTCTTATGGCTAGAATTAATTTACAGGAATCTAAGGCATGATCAATTTGAGTAGGCAGAACTTACTGGCTGACGGAAAACATAAATGACCTAAATTAATCTACTAAGTAGATCATTGAAACAAAGATGTGTCAACTGTTACATGCATTTAACTGTCAAATAACATTATCATAATAAAATGCTTGGCAGAAAATTAAAGTTTAACTGTTGGTGGTGTTACAGCATGGTTTGGCATTGCAATCAGAGTTAGCTCGCACAATTGCAAATCAATTCTTTTTCTCTAAAGTGAATGGTCTGGATGTGGAATTGATGGCTTTGTGGTCAAATTTGTGGATGATATGAAGTTTGGTGGAGGGGGAGGCCAGTGTTTAGGAAGCAGGGAGTTTACAGAAGGAATTGGACAGGTTGGGAGATTGGGAAAAGAAGTGGCAAATGGAATACAGCGACGTCTACAGCCGTGCACTTTGGTAGAAGCAATAAAGGCTTGGACTATTTTCCATGTGGGGAGAAGTAGTGTCAAATTTGGAGGTGCAAAGGGGATTTTGGATTGCTGGTGCAGGATATTCAAAAGTTTAATAGAAACATAGAAACCTAGAAATTAGGTGCAGGAGTAGGCCCTTCGGCCCTTCGAGCCTGCACCGCCATTCAATATGATCATGGCTGATCATCCCACTCAGTATCCCGTACCTGCCTTCCCTCCATACCCCCTGATCCCCTTAGCCACAAGGGCCACATCTAACTCCTCCCTTAAATATAGCCAATGAACTGGCCTCAACTACCCTCTGCGGCAGAGAGTTCCAGAGATTCACCACTCTCTGTGTGAACAAAGTTCTCCTCATCTCGGTTTTAAAGGATTTCCCCCTTATCCTTAAGCTGTGACCCCTTGTCCTGGTTGGGTCAATAGTGAGGGAGGCAAATGCAATGTTAGCAATCATTTTGAACAGACTAGAAATATAAAAGCAAGGATGTAATCCTGAGCCTTGGTCAGACCACATTCAGAATATTGTGAATATTGGGCCACATATCTGAGGAATGATGTGCTGGCATTGGAGAGGGTCCAGAGAAGATTTACGAGAATTATTTCATGGATCATTGGTTTAATATACAAGGATTAATTGATAGCTCTGGGCCTGCAATCACTGAGGTTTAGAAGGATAAGGGGATACCTCATTGAAACCTACCAAATAATGAAAAACCTAAATACAGTGGATGTGGAGAGGAAGTTTCCAGTTGTGGGAGAGTCTAGGACCAGAGGCCAGAGCCTCAGAATAAAAATGCGTACTTTTAGAATTGAGATGAAGAGGATCTCGAGGGGGGCGCTGCTCTGGCAGCAGCCATGTCAGCAGCGCGTCAGTTTTTTTTCAACTTTTTCTTATTTTTTAGTATGTTTTAAAGTGTGCATTTTGTGTTTCTTTGTGTGTTTTGTGTGGGGGGGGGGGGTGGTGGTGTGGGGTGGGGGGGGTAAGGGGGAAACCGCTTTGGTCCGCTCCTCCTCCATGGAGAGGCGACTTTTTTTTCAGATCGCCTCCCCCGTGGCCTAACATCAAGGATCGGCGCGGCCTTTTCCCGGTGGAGACGCGCCCGGGGCTTCTGCGGCGGGCGCAGCGTGTGGACTCTCGGTGTGGAGCGGGGTGAGCCCTCGCTGGGGCTCGCTGGAGGGGAGCGCTCCGTTTCGCTGGCCCGGGGCAGTCGGCAGCCTGAAGTCGCAGCCTGAAGCCGTGGTCTGCAGAGCTCCAGCTGGTGCGGTGTCTACAGCCCGGGATCCCTCGTGGGGGACCCGGGGGAAGAAGAAGCCATCACTGCCGGCCCGCGGCCAACTTCTACCGCGTGTCGGGTCTGGCATGGACTTACCATCACCCCTGGAGGGGAGCTTCGACCGCCCGTCCCTGCAGTCTACGGTGCTTCTGCTGCGGCGGGGGACTTTAAACCTCGACCGCCGCTCAGCCTGTGGCCTACAACAATCTAAAGCCGCGGTACCCGGTGAGGAAGAGCCGATCCTGGACTGACTCTGGACTCTGGTCCTGTCCACGGAGGGGAAATGGAGGAGGACTGGCCAAGTTCTGTGCCTTCCACCACAGTGTTGAATGCTGTGGTGGATGTTTGTGTTACATTTTTTTTATTGTGGTTGTGTGTTCTTTATTATTGTATCGCTGCTGACAACCCAAAATTCCACAAGCCTGGTTGTGTGGTTATTAAAATACAATACAATACAATACAATTTCTTAAGCCACAGATGGCTGTTGAGGCCAAGTCATTGGGTATTTTTAAAGTGCAGATTGATAGGTTCTTGATTAGTAATAGGCCTGTTCCACTTAGGCGATTTTTCAGCGGACTACCAGCGACTGTCAAGTTGCCGGCAGTCATCTGAAAAACCGGCAACTGTCAGAGTGGCACACACCCACAAACACATCACTTCCTTCACCTGCTCATTATACAGTCGGGGGTCAGGGCAAGCGTAGAGGGCGCTGTCTAAAAAATTGGCACAGTGCAAAGCTAAGGTGAACAGCGATGAACAGGAAGGTTGGCGTTGTAATTAAGACGGCTAAAGCTTAGTGTACAGTAAGTCATTTAATAGAGGGGAGAGAGTGGGGAGAAGGGGGGAGAAGGAGTGGAGACAACTTTTAAGAAGCCAGAGATACATGGCTCTGAAGCTCGGCGGACATTTAACATTACCGGTCGGTTAACACTGCTGCTTACCTTTTTTTTTCCAATGAGCCAATGAAATTCACTGGTCAGCACCGGCTACAACCTATGAGAACCTCAGAGAACCTTCGACCTCCTGGCAACCCACTAGGACCTCCTGGTGACCCACCTACGGCACAAGAATTCTCGCTACTCTTCATGGCGGCTTCATTCTGGTCGCCGCTAATTTTTCAACATGTCAGAATGCGGGAACTCCTCACGATCATGAAGGCGACACCCTGGCGGCAACCACCCGTGAACATGTGACGACCATGTGGCGACTGCATAGTCTCCTGCAGTCGCCTAAAAAGTCGCCTAAGTGGGACAGGCCCATTAGGGTTTCAAAGGTTGCGGGGAGAAGTGAAGTGTAGGTTTACAAGGTTAATTCCTGGGATGGCGGGACTGTCATATGTTGATAGAATGGAGCGGCTGGCCTTGTACACTCTGGAATTTAGGATGAGAGGGTATCTTAGTGAAACATATAAGATTATTAAGGGTTTGGACACGCTAGAGGCAGGAGACATGTTCCCGATGTTGGGGGTGTCCGGAACCAGGTGCCACAGTTTAAGAATAAGGGGTAAGCCATTTAGAACGGAGATGAGGAAACACTTTTTCACACAGAGAGTTGTGAGTCTATGGGGTTCTCTGGCTCAGAGGGCGGTAGGAGGCTGGTTCTCTGGATGCTTTCAAGAGAGAGCTAAGCAGGGCTCTTAAAGATAGCAGAGTCAAGGGATATGGGGAGAAGGCAGGAACGGGGTACTGATTGTGGATGATCAGCCATGATCACATTGAATGGCGGTGCTAGCTTGAGTGGCCGATTGGCCTACTCCTGCACCTATTGTCTATTGCCTATAAGGCAACAACATAAAGTTGAGACAGTAAAATGGATCAGCCATGATCGAATAGCAGAGCAGACTCAATGAACTGATTGGCCTTATTCACCTCCCATGTATTATGATCTAACTGGAAAGCCTTAGCCATAAAGTTGTGATTCTGCCGGTATCTTGTCTAAGTGGAAACGGGGAACTGCAAATGCTAGCTTACACAAATGGACACAAAGTGTTGGAGTAACTCAATGGTTCAGGCAGCATCTCTGGAGAACATGGACAGGTGGCATTTTGGGTCGGCACCCTTCTTCCAACTGATTGTCCTTCTATCTATCAGTGTTAGACACAGATTTAAGTCAAAGGTGTTGTCAAAGATAGACATCGGCATAATCTGGTGTTTTTACAACACACTGGAAAAAAAGATGAAAGCATAAAATATAAATTCACATCCTTTCAATCTGGTCCACAATCTTGAATCTATGCTGTCGTTAGTTTCAGCACCTGCAGCTTCCCTCCATTCTGCAGTCTGAGTTTATTCTCCTGTGTTGCACCAGGTAGATTGGCAGAATGACAAAGGCACAGCACAAACAACTCTTGGTGAAGGCAGATATTGAGGATAAAATTCACCATGGCCTTCAGTGTTCCACCATAAACATTTATTCCATTAAGTTTAGTTTATTTTGGCCCCAGACCATTCAGTGCTTTATAAACCAACAGTAATATTTTAAAATCAATTATTAGACAGACTGGAAGCCAGTGATGTGATCCACTTTCTTGGTCTTAGAGAGGACTCGAGCAGTAGTGTTCTGAATCAGCTGCAGCTGTCTAATCATGTTTTTAGGGAGGCCTGTGAAGACAGCATTACAGTAGCATTGGCAAGATGCTACCAACTTTGTATCTTGCAAATTGGCCAAATTTATTGGAAGAATTAGCAAAGTCTCAGGCCAATATTTGAGCATTGAGACCCATATTACAACCAAACAAAGACATTTGGACAGGGAAAAAGTTTAGAGGGACATGGGCCAATGCATGCGTCATTCCCTTATCATGTATCTGTACACTGCGAATGGCTCAATTGTAATCATGTATTGTCTTTCCACCGGCTGGTTAGCACACAGCCAAGCTTTTCACTGCACCTTGGTACACATGACAATAAACTAAACTGAATTCAACTGAAGTGGGACTAGTGTTTGATGGGCATCTTGGTTGGCAGGGGCAGCTGGGCTGGAGGACCGGTTTCCCATGCTCTATGAGTCTATGACTCTATTTTTACTACTGAGGAGACCGTCAACATCAAATCCCCCTAGTTTTCCATTTCACTAATAGCTCTATGAATTGTTGTCAAGGTAGCAGGTTTTCAGATATCTTGTGCAACCTGCCTTCAAAACTCACGTTTACTTACAGTGAGTGACTTATTTAACTTCAGCAAAGTATGGAGTTGAAACCAATTTTGAAGCACACCAGGTGTCCACAGAGCAAACATTCCTTATACATTATGACTCAGATAGATTAAAAAACAACTTAGGAGCCGCATGTTGGCGCATACAGTACGAGAGTGAGAAGAATTAAGTAATGTACTACAAAAAAAAAAACTAATTACCGCAGAGCAGTTCACATAAAGAAACTGACCAAAAAATGTATATCTGCAAAGGACGTGGTTTGTTTTACAAGGCAGCTCTGGGTTAGTGATAGTACTCTCACTTTTGGGTCAGAAGTTCATGTAGAAGGCAAGTTTGACTCTGCAGAATAGCGTTAAATCTAATTTAATTTATTTATTTATGTATTTTATTTTTTATTTTTTTATTATTAGAAGCCATGTACAGTCGTATAAACCATGGAATATAACATGATACATTTTGTGTACAAATTCTTGTTTTAAATTTAACAATATAAAACTAATAGACACAAGAAAAGAAGAAAGAAGAAGTGACTAAGGAAAGTAGTGATGTGTAGGCCCCAAAAGTTAACAATTGGTAATTTGTGGATAGATAGTATAGTATAGTAGTATAGTATAGTATAGTATAGTAGTATAGTATAGTATATCTTTATTGTCATTTTCCTGAGTATTCACATACCCAGAGGAAACAAAAAAACGTTGCTCAACCAGTGTCCATTCAGTGTGCAGTAAAAAATAAATAGAAATAAAAATACATATATCATGAACAAATTAAACACTTTACTCTCTACTAAACATCAACAGGCGTTCTGATCGGCAGCGGCACGACAGTGGCTCTGCTGCAGTGTGTCCAGGTTGGTGGTTGGTGCGCGATACTTTGGCAGGGGGCAAAGTCCGTTTACCAGTCTTATAGCCTGCGGGAAGAAGCTGAGGAGCATCCTGCTGGTTTTGCAGCTAATGCTCCTGTACCTCTTCCCAGATGGCAGGATGGAGAATATGTAATGCGATGGGTGGTAGGGGTCTTTGATGATGGAGATGTCTCTGCTGATACATCTCTTCTTGTATATGTCCAGCAGGAAAGGGAGCACCAATAATCCTGCTGGCGGTCTTCACAATCCTGTCTAGTTGGTGCCGTTCGTATGCCTTGCAGCTCCCGAACCAGGAAGTGATGCCGTAGGTTAATGTGCTCTGGATTGTCCCCTATAAAAAGTCCGCAGGTGTGTAGTGGGGAGACCTGCTTTACGTAGTCTTCGGAGAGGGTGTAGTCACTGCTGGGCTCTCTTGACCGGTGCTGTGGTGTTGGTCGTGGACGTCAGGTCATCTGACAGGTAGAGTCCTAGGAACTTCACGCTGCTGACCCTTTCCACTTCAGCTCCATCGATGTGCAGAGGTGTATGGTGTTGTTTTCCCACCCTCCTGAAGTCAACCACCATCTCCTTAGTTTTTCCCACGTTGAGAATGAGGTTGTGGGATTTGCACCATCCTGTGAGCAGCTCCACCTCCATCCTGTACGCCAACTCACCATTGTCACTGATGAGACCCACCACTGTTGTGTCATCAGCGAACTTGTTGATGAAGTTGTTGTTGAGTCTAGTAGTACAGTCGTGTGTCAGGAGACTAAACAGCAGGGGGCTTAGGACACAGCCTTGGGGTGAGCCAGTGCTCACGTCTATGGGTTTTTGATGTCCTACTGCCCACCCTGCCTGTCCGCTGTCATTGCCACAGCCAGTTCAGGACCCAGTTGCATGTGCCAGCATCAACCCCCAATAGCTCCAACTTCTCCACCAGCTGCTGCGGAATGATTGTATTAAAAGCAGAGGCTGAAGTCTATGAAGAGGATCCGACATAGGTATTTTCCGATCAGGTGTGACAGTACGAGGTTCAGTGTTGTTGAGACTGCGTCCTCTGTGGATCGTTTGTCTCTGTAGGCGAACTGCAGTGGGTCTAGGTCGCCATTAAGACTATTTTGTGATATGCCAAGGCCGCTGAGGAGGAGGATGTTCACCTTCGGGTTTCGGCGTCGTCGTTCCATCCACCAGCCCGTCGTGAGGGCCTGAACATCGGGCCACCCCGGGGCGAACTGCGGTGCTCGGAAGTGCCCCCGACCACGGATGACACGGAGGGGAGGCTTGGCTGGACTATGGTGCCATCCTCACCTTGTGTGCCATTTATGTTATATTTGTGTCGTGGATTTTCTTTTTTGTGCTTTTTTTTTTTTTTTTTTACTTCAATTTTCAATTTTATTTTTAATATGTGTTATTATTTATTTATTATTATTTTGGGTTTTTTAATGTTTTTTTTTTATGATACTGCCTGTAAGAGAAATATCATTTCGTTGTCTTCAAATGAGACAATGACAAAAATTTGAATACATACAATACAATAAAAAAACACTTAGAGAGAAAGGAAGGAAGAGCCATATTAGGTGTAACTCTAAAACAAAGAAGCCCAGAAAGAAAGAGCAAAAAAAAGGAAATATATAATGATTAAAAAAGGCGAGAAAGAGAGGAAAAAAAGGAAGAGAGAAAACCAGAACAGAAAAGAAAGGGATATACTACTTCGGCATGTCTTTCCACACCGACACACCTAATTCTGAACGGTTAATTACCAGACGTTATGTTGCAACCATATTATACCATAAATCTAATTTAACATGCTTTTTAATCTAAATTAAGATCAAGAGTATACTCCGGAAGAAAGATAGGACTGTTCAGAGGTAAAGGAGGTAATTTCTATTATAGGGCGAAGAATGACGTGCTTGTGCTTGGGGGTTGTAGGTGTTATATGCGAGGTACCAAATTTTGTTTTCCATCCTTTTTCACACAAGGAGAAGGTGTGGAGAACATTGAGATCATTTGGAGAAGCGCTAAATATGCAAGGGCCATACTGCAGTTGTGCTGTAGGTTTGTAAGGAAGGGGGGGTGGTAGTGGGGGGGGTGGGGGTTATGTGCTGTCATACCCATGTAATAGTACAATCATGCATAAAAACTTGGTTTCTTATTTATTTATAAATAATTTATTGTGGATACACACGCCATAGCTGCTTTCTTTGCATCTCCCTCTCTCTCATACGGACAAAAGCAAATTATCATAGAGTGGATTAGATGACATTTCGGGGTCGAGACCACTTCTTCAGACTGAACGTCAAGGGAAAGGGAATGCGGAGATAAAGACATATCTTCCATTCATTTGGTCCTTAGTACCAGTATATCTCTCTTGTTCCTGACTCGTCCCCTGAAGAAGGGTCTCGACCCGAATGTCCTCTTTTCCCCTTATGACTCGTTTCTTTCTGTCTGTCTGTCCTCTCGCGCCTTGGTTCAGTAGCGTCAGGATAAAGCGGTGAATTAACCCGCATTTCCCCTCCCATTCCCAAGCGGACCTTGGCTGTCCTGGGCCTTCCTCCATTGTTAGAGTGAGTCCCCTTTCACATTGAAGGAACCGCACCTCATATAGTCTCTAGGGTAGTAAACTCCAGCAGTATCACATTGACATCTGTAACTTACATCAGCCCTTGACTTGCCCTCTCTCTCCACCCCTCCCCTTTCCCCGTTCACCCACCAGTCTTACGGTCTCCGACTGCATTCTAATCTCTGTCCCACTCAGCCCTGACATCAGTATGAAACGGGTTTTGACCCGATAATTCACGCCATTCTTCTCTCTCCAAGATACTGCCTGTTCCGTTGAGTTACTCCATCATTTTTACATAGATAGATAGAAAATAGGTTCCGGAGTAAGCCATTCGGCCCTTCAATGTTTATCCTGGCTGGTCATCCACAATCAGTACGCCCCATTCCTGCCTTCTCCCCATAATCCCGTGCTTCACTAGCCCCAAGAGTTCTATCTACCCCTCGTCTTTTGAATGCATTCCCACTGAGTCGGCCGGCCTCCACTGCCATCGGAGGCAAATAATTTCCACACAAGTCACAACACTGCTGGGTGAAACGGTTTTCCTGAGTGCAGTTCTAAATGCCGTACCCCATATTCGTAAACGGTGGCCCTTGTTTTCTGGACTCCTCCAACATCGGAACATGTTTTCCTGCATCCTAGCGTGTTCAATCCCGTATATTTAATGTTTCTATAAAGATACCCCTCGTCATCTTCTAAATTCCCAGTGGATACCATCACAGTCTTTTCCATTCTTTCATCCTATACATTTGTCTGCCTCTCCCTGGACTTACCTGGTGAACCTCGTTGTACTCACTCAATGCAAGAATGTCGTTCCTCCAATTATGAGACCACAACTGCACACCATACTCCATGGTGGTGTCTCATCACGGGGGCCCTGTACCACTGCAGAATGACCTATTTTTTCTCCTATACACACTCAACGCCTATCATTATCAAGTCCAACATGCCATTAGATTTCTTCTCACTCCGGCTGTTTCTTGCCTGCTTAATGTTCCGTCCCTGGATGTACAAGTAACAACCCATGGCTTGATGTACTTCCCCTTTTCCTAATCTGACACCATACAAATGACAGGAGTCCTCGACCCGAAACTTCACCCCTTCCTGTGCTCCAGATATGCTGCGCCTGATCCACTGTTTACCCTCCGCATTTTGTGTCTGACCTCCCTTTCAGATGAGAATCTGCGATCTTGTTTCTTTTTCCAAAGTGGATAACCCTACACATTTATCCACATTAGAACGCATCGGCCATGCCTTGCGCCACTCTCCAACCTATCCAAGTCCCCCTGCAATCCTCATAGCAGCCTCTGCACAGTTTCACACTCCCTCCAGCTTTGTATAACCCTGCACAAGGTGCTAATGTTACGTTTAATTCCTTCATCTAAAGCATGAATATATATTTTGATTGAGCTGCGGTCCCCAGCACCGAGCCGTGAGGCCCTCACTAGTTTAGGTCCCCCACCGCCCCCACTACCTTCCATTTCTGAAAGGGAACCGTTAATTCCTACTCTTTGTTGCCTGTCCTGCCAAACCAGTTCCTATCCATGCAATACCCGACCCCAATACCATGTTGGCTCAGCTTTTGCCCACGACATCTCCTAGGTGGGACCTTTATCAAAGGATTTCTGAAAGTCCAGGTAACCCTATATCCAATGCCTCTCCTCATCCCATGTTCCTGTCTACCATGAACTTAGTTCTCCCTCGTAAACTAGTTTATATTCGAATACTAACATTCAACGTTACTGCTATCCAAGCGTTACTGACCAGTAACAAATTGACTAACAGACTAATATTCATTATTTTTGTCAGCTGCAGGACTATCGTTCCAAAAAACTTCACAAAACGTGAACACAATATCTACCTAACGGCACAACCAATGAGTTTATTTACAAGTTTTCTACTTACTTCTTAAGCATTATTTCCCATGTGAAAATGTAACATATTCCTTTTGCTTTGGCAGTTTTTGTATATCTGACCCTGATTTTTTTAAAATGTGCACATTTTATGCATCCCATTCTCCAAAAATTTTACCTCCCAAAATCCATCATCGAGTTTTCACGAAGCAGGGAGAGCGGTAAGCGTGGAGAGTGGAAGCGGGAGAAGCGCCACGGAGGCATAGAGGCACAGTAGCACAAGAGGCAATGGAGTCAGGGAGGCCAGGTAGGCAGTGAGCAGTGTAGGCAGGGAGGCAAATAAAATAACGTGGAATAATAATAACGTGACTTTACGCTGAGCCCGTGCTCAGTCGGGCGGTCCGGTAGCCCTGACAGGGAGTTGTACTAAATTCCTCCCTTGATTATTATATTCAAAGGAACGACGGTGTTTAATCACAATTTACATTTACGGTAGAGACTGTGTATCGATATATTGAGTGACACATTGTATAACTACTGTTAACTCCTGACTGTTAACAAGTGCAACGAAGGTTACAATCGTTTTCACGTCTGAGGTGAATAAAGTGGACACGGCTCGAATCTACCCCTGCGACCCCCCCCCCCCTTTCCCATTCCTTTGAGATTTAAGAGGAGTGGTGCTAGGGCTCTTCAAGAACTTTAAAGGGGATAAATCCACGGACCTAAGTCCGTTTATATCCCAGTTTATTGAGAGAGTCAAGGGCGGAGATTGCGGGATCTTTGACAAAATCATTGTCTCAGAGAAACATAGAACATAGAAATTAGGTGCGAGTAGGCATTTTCGGCCTTCGAGCCTGCACCGCGTATCCCGTTACCTGCCTTATCTCCATAAACCCCATGATCCCTTGAGCCACAAGTGGCCACATATAACTCCCTCTTAAATATAGCCAATGAACTGGCCTCAACTACCCTCTGTGGCAGAGAGTTCCAGAGTTTCACAACTCTCTGTGTGAAAAAGTTCTTCTCATCTCGGTTTTAAATGATTTCCCCCTTATCCTTAAGCTGTGACCCCCTTGTCCTGGACTTCCCAAACATCGGGAGCAATCTTCCTGCATCTAGCCTGTCCAACCCCTTAAGAATTTTGTAAGTTTCTATAAGATCCCCTCTCAATCTCCTAAATGCTAGAGAGTATAAACCAAGTCTATCCATCGTTTTTCTTCATAAGACATCCCTGACATCCCAGGAAATCATTCTGGTGAACCTTCTCTGGGC